>NC_090266.1:925502140-925612140 GCF_040414725.1 Anabrus simplex | reverse complement strand
ACAGCAGGTTTATTTTCTAAACCCAAATCAAGCAGTAATGATAGCACGGATTCTCACTTCTCTAATCCATCAAAATTGACACATAGGCTGCTCTTATCTTACTCAAGTGCCTTATCTAGATCCTCGGCATGTTGATGTTAGTTTCCATCGTAACATTTAGGGACGGGAACTGCAGACTTACCTTCCGTCAGTACTTATAGTCTGCTTTAATAATGAAGAACAATTTCTGTAATGAAATCATCGTAAGGGTGTCCGGTTCCTTGGCTGAATTGTCAGCGTAGTCACTTTCGGTTCATAGGGCCCCGGGTCCGATTCCCGGCCGGGTCGGAGATTTTAAACTTAACTGGATATTGTACTTCCCCTGGCTCGAGTACTGGGTGTTTGTACCCTCCCCAAGATTCCTGCAGTTCACACACCATGCACGACACTCTGCTGAACTACAAAAAAAACAAAACAAAAAAAACGCAGTTCACACACACGGCAGATGCCGCCCACCCTCGGTGGCCTTACAACGGCTGCACCAGGTTAGGAATAGCCACACGAAATGAAATGAAATAAACCGTAAGGATCTTGAATTAAAGAGAAATGAAGCCGTACATGTCTTGGAAATCAAACCGCATGGGATCTGCCGGAAATGTATCGCGATAAATAAAACTGTACAGGGTATTCGTAAATTACCATTACGAAGAAAGGGCCTGTGAAGGGACATTTACAACTGCCTCGTGTTTTGATAGATGGGAACAACAGTGTACATGGTACATTTTCGCCTTACTTTTAAAGGTAGACAGCATATTTATAGTACCTGTACTTTTCCTGAAGTGCCCTCTGCATACTCAAAGGTTTCCATTTCACAGGAAATGAGAAATACGTGTGTTGTGGACTCGTAGCTTGAGAGAAATCCGATCTATGCGGTTTATCTCCTGTGTGCAGCAAACTAATGAGGTGTTTAAAAGAGAGTAAGGGATACTTGTAGAGAGGTTAGAGCCTTAATGATTACATGAAGCCCGAGCGATTTGGCCGTGCGGTTAGTGGCGCGCAGCTGTGAGCTTGCATTCGGGAGATACAGTACTGGGTTCGAACCTCACTTTCGACAACGCTGAAGGTGGTTTTCCGTTGGTTCTCATTCTCACACCGGGCAAATGCTGTGGCTTTACCTTAATTAAGACCACGGCCGCTTCCTTACCACTACTATCCCATCGTCGGCATAAAAACCTGTGTCGGTGCGAGGTAAAGCAAATTGTAAAAGAAAGAAAGAAAGAAAAAAGCATGAAATATTCACAATTACAATGGCTAAAAGCGAAGTCTAGAATTGAATTAAGGCACAGACCACTGCAGTACTGTACCGTACCCAGGGGTAAATACCCTCTAGGACGATGCCTCCATTCCTGTATGAACATCCGACTACCTCAGGGTTGGGCAGAGAGTGGGTTGGTCGTCATTGGGTCAGGCTAAAAGTCGAAGTTCTACACTTAAATATAAGTAAATGACAGGAAAATGGAGGTATAACTCGAATGAGAAACAATAATATGGGGTAGGATGAGTTTATTCATAAATATCTCCGAATCATACTACTCAAAAATCAAATAAATCAAATAATAAAACGTCATTACAAAAATCTCAAAATTAAAGAAATAACTGGACATTAACAACGTTAATTATTCAAAGAAACAAAAGTGAAATGAAGTGTCAAGCACAACATTGAATACTTGAATACTTTCAGAAATAATCTTCTTCTTATTGTCCATTATTCATGTTATATGGTAACATAAGTACGCATACACTGATACGTGTTTATCTCGAATGGAGTCACCCTTGAAATCATCACAACGATAAGGGTTACGAATTTAATTTAGATTGAGAGCCGTCACAAAATTAAAAGTTAAAAAGAAAAATTACAATATAAAGAAAACTTACGATGAAAAGAAAAACTAAGACGCAATGGGACATGATATGAATTATGAAAAATACTAGTGGCATTCCCCTACGCTATATTTACAATGAACAAAATAAGCAACATAACACATCTATTTATATCGGATAAAGAGAAAGTGTCTTACATAGGCTACTACACAGATTCTACGTGAATCGTGGTTCACCACAAAGGATCTAGTGAGAACTAGATTGACCATCAATATAACTCAGCACTCGGGCTGTTCCCCATTAACAACGAGAAAAGATATTCAAACAACAAGAAACATCATAAAACACCATCCTGTAAGGAAAAAACATATAATTCTTCATCAATATTATGTAAAAAGCAATCGGCAACATTGCCTTCTTCTGCTGCATTTGAGCGCTCAACAGCGCGGTCATCCGTCAAGTATTTCCTGGTGGGCTGTGAGCTGAAAGGAAATGTTGAACTCAACACTGTACTAAGGCGTGGATTCTGTCTCCCAAGATTGAAACACGGAAATACCATCTCATTCGCGCCGTCTAAGAAACACGGCCAATATATCAGCTTGCAACCAGACATCATCTTTCGTCGGCTACATGGAAACTCACGTACAATCGTATTCCTTCCTAGCATGCTTTGACAATTTAACACACATCAGACTCTTTGGTCTGGAATCAATTCCGTCAATTCTGATAATAATACTCACTCAGAAGACAATAGCACGTACATATCCACTGCACATTATTCTTTCACATATCAGGCATGCAATCGGCCTGCATAATTATAACTCCGCATGCATCTCATATCTCTCATAAATCACATCAGCCTTTTATGAGACCCGGTTCGTTTCCTGTGCAAATCATTGGGCAAAAACAGATTCCAACCTAAATTCGAAGATCCTATTCTTTCAACGTCGTTATGCAGCTCCTTACGTACAGCTTCTGAAATATCATGCGTCATGCAATTAACTATTACTGTCTCTCTAAATGACCAAAATAAAATAACGTAGCAAGTATTTAACTTTGAACTTGGATGAACTTGTTAATCTAATCCTCCTAGCACTAATATACAAGGAAAAATCGGAATAACCTACACTAAATTATCGTGCATAAATGAACAACAAATAATCCTACCAAATCCCTCATTATCCCAATTATCTAGACATAAATAAAAATAAAAACATAGAGAACATGCATTTCTCTCTTATCCGTATATACAACAAGATCAAAGTGAAATAAACACATGCCGTCAGGCTTACGTTACGTTAAATAAAATCCCTATTCTAAACTGCACTAGTATTTTAACATAACCCATATAACATTCCATAATTAACACATGCGTCTTATCTTAACTTGGACGACTCTCTGGATACATGGCAGCAGCTCACATCTCTGCCTTATTGGGTTTCTACTCCATGTCGATCACTGCTTCAACACGTAGAAATACACTTCCTTCTTCCATAGGCGAAGCCATCTTCTTGCTGGAAGTTATTTAACACTGCAACACAGAAGGCTTTGGATAAATATCTCTTCACCGCTCAATTCTGCACGTGCCGAACAACCCTTGCTTGGCTACACACTCAGCCAACACACTGACATAAAATAAATACACTACAAATTTTACACTTAAGGGTTTATGTACACAGTTATTGAGAGCGGCACGCGGTACGGATCGGGATTTCCTCGCGAAACGCGACCGGCACGAAAATATGAGACAATGGCACGTCTCTCCTGTACTTTCTACACTGCGGCTAATTTTCGACCGTCTATATATTGGTAGTGAACTTTGCGATAATATGATCTGCAATTAACTCTGTATCAGTTACTTTATCCAACTGCACGACTGAAACACTGTTTAAAACCATATACTGTTACTGATATATACTCGTGGCAACTTTTAAGTATAATTTTCAGAGCACACCGAACAACTTCACATCACCTCGGCTACCGCGATCAGAATGATGCTCTCCAGAACTTGGGGTGCTCAGGACGCTTAGGTAACGCCGTTTCAACTATGGGATTCCCGCTTGTCTAGACAAACCACCAATCAGAATGCTTGCCGTTGATAATGACACAATATTAATTATAACACATTAATAAAAAACAGTTCAAATCATATCAAATCTCTTCCTATAAGTTTTATATCGTATTCCTGATTATATTTCACTTATAGACCTGTGGAATTCCGACAAATGACAGAAGTTAACTCAAGCAACTGTACACGTTGGTCAACCTGGGATTATTGACTTGGCGCGATGTAGACTCCATGTTTGCCATATCCTCACGTTCGCATTGGCTGAATATTTAACTTGGTCAGCACCTTGTACACGTGCCGATCTGTGCCAACGTTTGGTGACGCTAAGCTATTCTCACGGTCCCGAGGAAATTTTGGGCAATATCCAGCGACTTGATGGCTCCATAGATTTCCGGTCTCAGCTATCTTGGGATTCATTACTCTACCATATATGACTGATATTTATATGAATAGAATTTATATATTATGTCAAATAATAATCTGAATATCTCTTTGGGGTCGGCATGACACGGCTCAGTACTATTCTATTTAATCGTTGGCACTCTGGTTGTCACATGAGCTTTTCCGTTTTCTGTTAGAGGCGCTCAGGTGTAGCGTCTGTGGAAATTTGCGTTGGCCATTTGTAGGTGTAGGGTGCACCCATATTTGCTACTTGGTTTACGTCGCATAGACACAGATAGGTCTTATGGCGACCATAGGATAGGAAAGGCCTAGGAACGGAAAGGAAGCGGCCGTGACCTTAATTAAGGTACAACCCCAGCATTTGCCTGATATGAAAATGGGAAACCACGGAAAACCATCTTCAGAGCTGCCGACAGTGGGGATCGATTCCACTATCTCCCGGATGCAAGCTCACAGCTGCGCGCTCCTAACCGCACGGCCAACTCATCCGGTGCACCCATAGTGGCTGTTTACGAATCTTCATTGTTGTTCTATGAGACACGTCTTCTCCCTTGCCTTTTTTCAGTTACCTGAGGTTGGCATTTGTAAGTGTTCAGCTCAGTTTTACGGTTGGAGGCCTTTCCTGATGCCAACTCTATGTATAGGGATGTATTTATTATTGCGCGTTTATGTGGCTGTTTACAGTGTGATGTGTTATGGGTAGCTGAATGAGACAAAAACAACCACACCGTCCCCAAACCTGCGGAATTAACTATTCGTAGTGAAAATATTCGACCCGGCCAGGAATCAAACCTGGGGCCCTTTGAACCGAAAGCCAGTGCACTGACTATTCAGCTAAGGACCCGGACTGTTCAATGAGGATAATACGTATTTATTGCCTAGCTCCCTCCGTGGATTTGTGGCAGTAAATCTGCCTCTGAATATGAAGATCGCAGTTTCATATCTGGTAGAGGGTAGGCTGTTTTTTACTCAGGTTCTTTCGTGTGATGTTGGCATGCAAAATATATCTAGTGACATATTTGATCTTCACCCGAAGCAATTACTTAGAACTCAGCTGAGAGTCGTGTACACTCTTGCAGACTAATCGCACTGTTTTTACGTCCAACTAACTACTTTTACTATTTTTGGAGACGCTTATGTACCGGAATTTTGTCACTGAGGGGTTTTATTACGTGTCATATATCTACCGACAGGGGACTGGCTTATTTGAGCACCTTCAGATAACTCCAGACTAAGCTGGGCCCTGTCAACTAAGGTTCATCACGATTTCAAAACCCTGAGGTCATACGACTAGAATCAGTCAGTTGGGAAACCTCCTCCCAACAATGTCCAAGGAAATGAAATGAAATGGCGTATGGTTTTTAGTGCCGGAGTGTCCGATGACATGTTTGGCCAAGTGCAGGTCCTTTGATTTGACTCACGCAGGCGACCTGCGCGTCGTGATGAGGATGAAATGATGATGAAGACGACACATACACCCAGCCCCCGTGCCAGCGAAATTAATCAATGATGGTTAAAATTCCCGACCCTGCCGGGAATCGAACCCGGGACCCCTGTGACCAAAGGCCAGCACGCTAACCATTTAGCCATGGAGCCGGACATGTCCAAGGAAGTAACTTCTAATAAAAGTAAAGACATTTCTGTACATATCAAGTAAGAAAGAGAATTAATCCAAAATGTGAAATCTATGAACGGGTATGTGGTACTTCTCCGCGTTCTACTCCATTTTGCCTCGTAGTACAAGAATCCAGTGATAACATAATTTTTATCGAAAACAGAAATTTGGGATTACTCAAATGACTGATTCTATTATTATTATTATTATTATTATTATTATTATTATTATTATTATTATTATTATTATTTATTGAATTACGGTGTTATTTTGTATTTCAATGTAGCTATTAACTTCAATGTAATGTAGAGCGGTTTCTATCAGCTCTATGAAAGGGACGAAAAATTCAAATTCACGAGAAACGAACGAAAATATTCGTTGGGAATTCTAAACTCCACCCCTGTAATATTCGACTTGTTAGCCATTTGTAGTTGTAGTAAGGTATGGTAAGGGTGTATTCTGCCAGAAGGCAGGTCCGAACCTCCACAGAGGTATGCCTGAGCCGGAGTTAACGTACGGTAGGGTGGCCAGTTCCTCTACACTCCTCCATTCCCTTACCCCAAACCATCCAAATCTTGACCACGTCCAATGTTGGTTAACTTCGGAGAACTCACGGGATCCGGTGTTTCAACACGGCTATGGCCATTGGCCTATGTAGTTGTAGTCGTTGACATTAATTTTGCTTTGAATTTGACCCTTGATTGTTAGGAAAGGTCTGGTGCAGATTCT
The DNA here is from genome assembly GCF_040414725.1 of Anabrus simplex. Lineage (NCBI taxonomy): Eukaryota > Metazoa > Arthropoda > Insecta > Orthoptera > Tettigoniidae > Anabrus > Anabrus simplex. The sequence goes on along the minus strand of NC_090266.1, from coordinate 925,605,466 downwards.
ACTGACAATTTTCTTCAAGAGTGAGCCACCCATTGATCTCGATCACTATCTTCAATCTTCAATATTATTTCATTTTCACTAGACAATAGCATATTCTGATGTTTAGAAACTGAGTCTATTAAAATATATACCAGTTCATGTTTTGTATTACACACTGCGTTCTTATTTGAATGTTTGTTTCCTACACCTCCGTTTCTGTCATGCAGTGTAATGATAAAATGAAAATAATAGCAACGTAGACGAAGGCTTACAAAAAGTATTTTTAAGAAAACAATTAAAATACCGCAACCTCATCCTTTGACATTTCTCAAGAAGTACGCTTTATGAACTTGGTTATTATTGCAATATGTTTTACGTCGCACAGACACAGATAGGTCTTACGGTGAAGATGGGATAGGAAAGGCCTAGGAGATGGGAGCGGCCATGGCCTTAAGGTACAGCCCCAGCGTTTGTCTGGTGTGGACATGAAATTCCACGGAAAACCATCTTCAGGGCTGTCGACAATGGGGTTCGGACCTACTATCTCCCAAATGGAAATTCAAAGCTGCAAGACTCCAACCACACAGCCACTTGCTCGGTCTGAACTTGATTCAATCACTGAACAGTCATAAATATGCAATATTTGCGACACATAAATCATAGTCCGAGTGGGGCCGATGACCACGTTGTTTGATCCATTAAACATAATAATAGCAATAATAAAGATTACCGTTATCATCAGCTGCTGACAAATATCCGTAAATAAGGGTAAATATGCAAACAGGAAGAAAATCACAGTTAAATATTTGTATATTGGAGAAATATGGTAGCAGTTATGAATCAAACATTTCATGGTATCTACAGAAATGCTGGTGTCCACCTCTTTGGCTAAATGGTCAGCGTTGTGACCTCCGGTTCAGAGGGCCCCGCGTTTGATTCCTCGTCACGTTGGGGATTTTAACTGTTCGAATTGATTCCTCAGGCTCAAGGATTGGATATTTGTGCTCGTCTTAATACACGTCGCATGAAATACACAGAACTACTAACCACCACAGTGATAGGCTTGGCGTCAGAAAGGGCATCCAGTCGTTGGAAACTGTGCTAAATCCACACGAAGTGCTGGCTCTAAGAAAGTTAGGTCGGAAGAAATTAGGAAGAAGGAAGAGATGTATAGCGGGGCTGTAAATTTTGTCTTGCAGGACTTCTTTTACGTGCTTGTAAATCTATAAACACAATGTTGGCTTATTTTATTACCATCGGACGGAGCCGGAATCGAACCTGCCAACGTGTGCTCAGTAAGCCAACGCTTAACCGTCTGAGTCACTCAGCCCATCGTGTAAGAATGATGTTCCATAGGAGAGCTTTAACGTGCCAGAAGCCAATGATAAGCAATTGTTCTTTAACACCCTGAAATGCTACCGGCGTCAGTCTAAAACCCGTCTGCTCTGTTGGGAACTTAAAGACAGTGAGCAACAGACTACGTCACTAGGATGTGGGACGTGATAGCCGAGTAGCATTAACACCGGCTGTGGTTTGAATCCTGGCCAATTTACAGGGTGTCACTGAAAATTTCCAAAATTTACAGAGGAGGCAGCAATCAACGCACGAAGGAAATATGTCCTAAAAGCTTGGTCCAAAACCAATATCTTTGGAGTGATGGTCCACTACAACTACCAACAATGATCACCATGTCTTTGATCTACTCTTCACAACATGTGCTCGATGTAACTGCCATCCATTGCAATCCAGCCTTCCACCTTACGTTTCATGGAATGATGCGTTCGTTGGAACACCTCTGGCTACTGCCGGATTGTATTACAGGCATTGAACACGCGTTCTCGTAGTGCATTCACATCATTTATGGGGAACGCATACACCATGGTCTTTATATGTTTCGAAAGCCAAAAGTTTAAAAGGGTAAGGTCAGGCGAATGGGCAGGCCAAGTTATTGGCCCTACCCGACAAACCCATGTTAGGCGTCGTTTAACCATACGATGAAATGGGCCGCTGTCCCATCATGCATGTGCCACATTTTCAATCCTTCCTGTAGTGGCACATTCTACAGTAACACAGGCAATTGGTACCGAAGGGAGGTGCGATTTACTATTTGCTTTTACGCCACACCAACACAGATAGATCTTACGGCGGCGATGAGATAGGCAAGGGCTATGAGTGGTAAGGAAGTGGCCAGGGCCTTAATTAAGGTACAGCCCAAGCATATGCCTGGCGTGAAATGGGAAACAACAGAAAAAAACATCTTCAGGGCTGCCGACAGTGGGGTTTGAACCCACTATCTTCCGACAGCAAGCTCACAGTTGCTAGACCTTAACCGCAAATCCAACTTGCTCTGTAGTGATGTACGATACGTAGGACCATTAAATATGTTGTGTAGAACATAGGAACTTGTCTGTCCATGTGAATGCCTGCCCATGCGTTGATACTCAGTTTGTGCTGGTGTTGTCTCTCTTCGCTGTGAAACGCAGATCATGGGCACATGTTTGGAGAAAGTAGTGGCAGAAGTGTAATCTGGCAGGCCGATCGTGTGGCAGCAGAGCTTGGACGCGCTGCACATGGTACGGATAGGGCAACTGTTAGTGGCGGACTGTCGAGGCAACACTATTAGTAATGCTTTCAGCTGCGGCTATTCTTCGGACACTCGTTCTAGGAATGTCCTCCTCATATTCTAATACCCGTTGCTCCGTATCAGGTGTGCAAATTGTTCGAGGTCTGCCACAAGCACTTGTTCGTGGTGAAAAGGATCCCGTTTCCGAAAGGTGCTGAAACGGGGTAGTAAGCCACTTTACAGATGATGTACGGCTTGTTAGATATTTGTCAGCATACAGATTATGTGCCCGTAGGTTCCTTCCATTTGCTTTTCCGTAACCGAAGATCATATCATCCTGTGTTGCCGAGCTTGATAGCTGCAGTCGCTTAAGTGCGCTCAGTATCCAGTATTCTGGAGATAGTGGGTTCGATCCCACTCTCGGTAGCCCCAAAAATGATTTCCCGTGGTTCCCCATTTTCACACCAGGCAATAGCCGGGTCTGTACTTTAATTAAGTCCACGGCCGCTTCCTTCACACTCCTAGCCATTTCCTGTCCCATCGTCGCCGTAAGACCTGTCTGAGTCGGAGCGACGTAAAGCAACTTGTAAAACGAAATCCTGTGTTGAATAATAGGCCTCCATTACGTGCTCTAAAGCCGGAGAAGAAAGACCAGAAAAATTACAGTACATTAGTGTCAAAAAATAAATCCACCATTTGAGCACAACTGTACACCTGACGATGCTAACCTACCCGACTGCGAGAACAAAGCAGTGGATTACTGTACGTTGTCTAGTATGTTTCGTTCTTGTTTGATGCAGTACACATGCACACACACGATATTGCACCCCTAAGCGAATTTACGTAATTAATTTATGAATTAAAAGTTGAATAATTCGCATATGGAATACTACAGCAGGCTGTGAAAGCCAGCAGTCACAAAGCGACATTCTGGCGCCAGTCAGTCGGCAAGGAAATCCTCGAAACTTGTCTTAGAGCACGAACAACTTGTAGACCGACCTGAGTGCTGCATCCAATAAATTTTATGGTACCGCCTAGGAGTGGCAACTTTCTACTTGGTTCTCACGAGAAAATCACGCGTTAAGGCCTGACCTACTTAGAAGGACAAAGAGACAACGATAACACCCACCAACCCTTGGGAGAAAATGGAAGCATCCATGCTGCGAAGAGCGCGAAAGTCTCAGCCAATCACAAAATTCCATATTTGAATGTCCTGTCGTAGCGGGAATCTACAGTCAGTATTTCGCTATTTGGAGCCCGGAGTAGTTGTGAAAAACAGTGTCCTGACTTCCTAATAATATTAGAAAATTTATCGGTGCGAAGGTGTGGTTAATTAGTGGCTAATTAATAAAAATTCAACTTCACACGGAAGAGTAGTATCGCCCAGGAATTGAACTGTCATGGCGGGAAGAAGCCATTCGCTGGAAGGAAATAACGCCGGTGACGCGCGCCGTCGTGTGGATTATCCTGCGATCGTTTCCCACGGCGCAATATAACAAGTAAGTCAGACTGAAATTAGGAAGATTTTGTACATAATTTTTGAAGCTTTAACCTACGGATGTATGATAAAGCGCTCCCAAGTGCTAGATTACTACGCCACATCCCTTCCACAGAACTATTTTCGAGGTGGGGGGAGAACTGATTACAAAACCAGCGAGCAGAGTGGTGATTCTTCAGTGTGTGTTCACTGTGGTTTAGTTGATTCAGAGTGTGTTTAGAGTGTGTCAGCTAATTCAGTCAGTGTGAGTCAGCTTTCAAATTCAGTCTTGTGTGAACTTTATTTTATGAATTCCGACTCTGGTAGGAACGCGAACAGACACACTTGTTGGCATTCCGAGTGAACCATGTATTTTACTTGGGAGAGTAATATTTCAAGAGAGATGAACACTTTAACAAACTTTATTTATTTTATTTGAGCTTATGCAGAGATAACAGGCAATAGCTACACTTTTCGACACTTGCCTTAAATGAACTCACATCACCAACCGAGAGGGACAATGGAATATGTTGCGACTGCATAAAACCTTTCTAATCCACGTGTAGTTTGACATTTGTTGGGAAGCTATTTTATTCTTTCATTTTGGAGGACGATCAGTAAATTTCTCCACACATCATTGGAAACTGTACTTTTAGCTTGCTTTTCATCACTTACAATAAACTGGCATGGCAAGCGAGATGTTTCGGGGAGAAACTAGTTAAAGCAGACAGGGAGGAGAATGACTTTTTCATTAATGGAAGGCCGCGATGTTAAAGACCTTGAGTAAACTGTTATGTTCCGAAGAGGTGAACAACCGGTAAGCTGTAAGTAAACAAACTGAGAGGGGTGTGAGAGACCAGCAGGAGGCGTCAGGCAGGTAGCGGAGAGAAAACTTTCGACTTCACGTCAGATGTTATGCAGTGCTGTTGTATAATCTTCACTGAAGTGCTGGAAAACGCGAGTGTTTATGTAAATGTGAACGTGTGTAACGCCATGATAAAAATGCATCAAGCATGCGTGTGTAAAAATTCGGAATACCACATCAGCTTCAAGATGGAACTCTAATTCATCATGACGGAGCCCGGGGTGATCCAACATGCCTCCAGCACCCAGGTATGAGCAACAAAAAAATAATGTGTAAATAGAATATGTAGGACTGTGACTAATCGATGATCAAATGTAGCTTAGACTGTTAGATAAGACTGTAAATAATTCACATAATAATAATAATAATTATAATAATAATTTTTGCACTTTGAGCTAGGGTTATTTGCGCATTTCCTTTACGTAGATGTGTTTGCGTATTATTATGGATCATTTGTAGTAAGTCACTTTGACAGTTTAGGATGCTATATTATTAGATCTCAATGAGTGTAATGCCGATTCTTAATAATAATAATAATAATAATAATAATAATAATCATGTTATTATAAGTTTAGTTTGAGCGATATTTTGTTGGAGTTATGATTTTGTAGACGCCGCCTTGTTGATTTTTTTAATGCGTATTTTGCTATTTGCGCATTCAGTTTGTTTTATGTTGTGGAATCATCATTCAGATGACCGTTTCCGGTAGTTCTTATACCGTGTATTTTTGCGACGATTTTGGTGGACGCGAGTATTTATTTCTGTGTGTAGTTGCGGTTACACATTTTTCAATAGCTGTGTTTTGAGAGGCAATCTCGTCATTTTAGTAAACAGTTAGTGACAAGAAGCCATTGATGAGTCAGCTCTGATATTTTGTAACATGTGAAGCAGAGAATGATCTAGAGATCGAGCTAAGTGAGTAATATCCCTGATGATTTACGTTGATAATGGAAATGTGATATTTGGACCATGTCATAAACTGTCGTAAGAAATAGAGATGTGCAAGACAGATATTTCGCCCGCCGGATACGAGCGAGGCCGTATTATGAGGTACTACGTCGAGATTAATGATGAGTAAATAGAATTGAGAGATGAATAATTTAACCAAGAGTGTTAAATACGTAACGACATGGGTTATGATTGTAGGCTGAAGCCTGTATTTTGTTTCAAATAATTCCAGGGAAAGTAGATGCTCGGCAAATATGCTAATTAAAGCTCGAGGTATGTGTGAGCAAAGCGACGAATCAATATGTATTTTGATAGTCATGTAGAGTCATGGATGACATGGAATAGCAGTAATTATTGTCCATAAAGGTTAAATAGTGTCATGGCCAGACATTTGTCGTCTGAGGTTAGAGATTGCCGTCAAATTCACAATATTTTTGCTACTCGTAGCGGGGGAAAAGAGTTCTTTAGACTCCGATATTTGCGCATTTCATTCTTATTAATTTTCAGCAGGCAGCGATGTTGGGATCTAGATTTGTTTATTTATCATTCTTTCTTTGTGTACCTTTTAGTACCGTTTATTTGTAGGATGTGATCGTACGTGAATTATTTGCATTTGACTTGATGTAAATAGATAGGTGTAGTTAGGCTAGTTTTGATTTCTGTATTTTCTTTTGTTGGAGCAGTGTTTCTCCATTAACACGTTTAATTATGTAAATAAGATGTCGTGTGTTAGGATAAGAGATCATCGATTAGGTCATAGTCAAAACCATAGTAGTGGTATGCTTATACCAGACATTCAGTAATTACCAAACCTTTAAAATCCACTACATTTTAATTAGGAAATGAAGCGATCTTTAATAAACCAGTTGTATAATAACTGCCACAATGAATGAGGTAAATAAGATGGGGTCTGCCTCCATCTAGTGGTGGTACCACAAATAATGAGTTCGTAATGAAATGCAGTCAGCGGCAAATTAAGTAAAATTTTAATGTACAAGAATCGCTTTCATTTGAAATGTAAACATGGGGCACTTGGCCTAATTATTTATATTTTAAAGAAGTCCAGGCTATCACAGTCATGCAGGTGAAGTTTAAATAATTAGATGAGTGAATGTAACACTCAGGTTCATGTTTCAATAATTTCCGTTTCAACCTTGAGTAGTTTGAATGTGACAGTGGTTACGTAGTAAATGAAGTACGATGTTCATGGGTGTTTTCTTTGAATTCTGTCTTTATTTGTTACACATGGTTAGTGCAGTCCATGATTATTTAAAGTTGGGTGTTTCCCAACTGTGTCACATGTGTTAAATATTTGATAAACACCTCTGAGTCAGTGTTGATTTGATGACGTAATTAATTAATTATTCAACTACACTAATTTATTTTGATGGACATTTTCCATGTATTACAATTCAGTACATCAAATGAGGTGGTATTTCTGACCAGAGTTTTGAATTTATTCACGTCATCGTCTTGAAGACAGTGTCAACATAACCTGGAATATTTTAAATTTTGATCGACTTTCAGTCAGTTTTATTAGGCAGATAATTGAGTTATTGTAAGGCAGATCTTTAATTTTCTTAATTTCATTTCATTTCACTTTGCTTATTTTTTTTCACCAGTTTATTTTCAAATTTTGACACTTTGCACTTTATTCAATAAATCAGTTTGTTATTTAAATTTTAATTCAGTCTTTGGGTACCGTCATTTATAGTTAGTTTACCCCATCTTTTCATTTCCTCACTCCCTGATCGACGTGTGGCCTATCTTCGGGGATATTATCGGACGTTCCGCGACTGAGGAAGAAGAGTCTACATGCAGCGGTGAGTATCATTTAAATGTCATTTATTACAGGAGCAGCCGGCGCACAGAAGAAGGAAGAAGTTCACCGCGTTTGTTGCCTTGAAAAGGGCACAATATACTGCATCAATTGTCTACGTGCAATGATTTGCATTTGTTTCATGACGAAGTGCTCGGAGTGCAAGGTAAGCCCCTCCTACACAACACGCTAGTAGGCTTACGACCAATATTTAGATAGGGACTTGTTTCAGTCCTTTGTTGCATACGACCCTCCGTAATTTATTGGAACATCGTGATCGTTGATTGTAGTGGTAGCTGACCATAACTGCGAAGATACTGGCTTTGTGACCAACGATTATAGGACCTGTTTTCCTTCATTTGTTGCGTGCTGCCTCCTCTTTAAATACATTTTATTACTAGCAGTTACCCACGGCTTCACTCGCGTCGATTACCTAATTTGACGAAAGTAATCGTTCCTCGGCACTGTACTAAAACATTATCTGAAAATCCCTAAAGTATAAAAACTCACCGAAACTCATCCCAAAAAATATTTGTAAACCACGTTTGAGGTATTGCCTTATGGGGCTAAGACGTCCATGCGACACAAAACTGTACATGTGAGAAACAGTCTTGTCTCAAGTCGAAAAAAACACGTTTCTTTATTTTTAACCCTCAGACACACGCGTATGGGGTGGAATCCACCCCAGGTCATTTTTTTTCTAGTGAAATGTACAAATAACTTTGCTAGGCTCTCCCCGCTCTTGGACCTTTCTGGCTGGATCCCCGCAGAGAGAGTCATTCTTACATAATCTGTCTTAAAATCTCCAATTAATACAATAATTCATATTTTACAGTACAATGATATGTGGGGTGGAAAGCACCCCCATGCGTGTGTCTGCGTCCTATGATCTGGCGCGTGTGTTTGAGGGTTAAAGGAGATTCCAAATACAAATTTCCATGTCTGTAATATTTTCATTTTTTGAGATTTTCATTTCACCGACGATAAAGGGCTTTTCCTAAAACAAAAAGGTAACCTTTAGTGTATTTTTAAAGAAATTACCAAGTACCAAGTTTCTTGTCCCTCACATGTTGAGTTCTTGTCATGCTGTAGATATACCGGTACGTCTTTTAAAAAATCACCCGCCTCTTCATTTCAGTCCCTTAAAGTGATTTTCCGAAAGAAAAAAGTACGTGTTTCATTATTTTTAGAGGAGATTCCAAATACCAGTTTTCACGTCTGTACGTCTGTAATACCTTCAGTTTTTGAGATATAAGTATTCTCATGAAGGGAATTCAAATTCCTCTTAATTTCTTTCCACCCCTCTCCCTCCTTAAGTGAACTTTCCGAAAACAAAAACTACGCGTTCCTTTATTTTTAACGGAGATTCCAAATACCTATTTTCACGTATGTAACGTCGTTAGTTTTCGAGATATAAGTATCCTCATACAAAGAAATCAACTAATTTTCCAATTCATTCACGCCTTCCCCCGTAAGTGGATTTTTCGAAGACAAAATATTAGGTATCTCTTTACTGTGAAATAATATTCCAAAAAAAAAACAAATGCCCATGTCTGTAACATCTTCAGTTTTTGAGATGCAAGTAACCTCATAAAAATTATTCAACACCTTTACAGCCGCATCATCCTCGCCCGTTAATTTGATTACCACCAGCACCCCCCCCCCACTCAAAAATGCGTGTTTTCTTTAGTTTTAAAGTAGATTCCAAATACCACTCTCACGTCTGTAACCTTCAAATTTTGAGACATAAGTTTCATAAAATTCAATTTTTTCACTTCCTTTCACTCTCCCACTTAAGTGAATTTTCAAAACAAAAAATACGTGTTTATTTATAAAGGAGTTTCCAAATACCAATTATCACGACTGTAACATCTTCAGTTTTTGAGAGATATGTATCCTCATAAAAAACTGAGCTCCTTGCTCACTCCCCCCCCCCCCAAAGTTGATTTCCGACCCCCCTCAAAATTCGTCTTTCTTTATTTTCAAGGGAGATTCCAAAGACCTATTTTCACGTAACTTCCTTTCACATTCCCCTTAAGTGAATTTTTCGGAAAAAATGGGTGTTTCTTTATTTATAAAGGATCTTCCAAATACCATTTATCACGACTATAACATCTTCAGCTTTGGCATATATTAATCCTCATAAAAAGAATTTAACTCCTCCTCCACTCCCAAGTTGATTTTCCACCAAAAATGCGTGATTATTTATTTTTGAAAGATATTCCACTTACTTGTTTTTAGATATAAGTACCCTCATACAAATAATTCAATTAATTTTTCAGTTCCTTCACTCTTTTAAGTGGATTTTCCGAAAACAAAACAATCCGTGTTTATTATTTTTAAGAGAGATTCCAAATACCAATTTTCACTTCTGCAACATCTTTAGTTCTTGAGATATAAGCATCCTCATACAAAGAATTCAAACCATTTTTCAATTCCTCGGCCCTCCTTAAGTGGATTTTAAGAGGAATAGAAATACGAATTCCTTTATTTTTAAAGAAGACTACAAATACCAGTTTTCACGTCTGTAACACCTTCAGTTTCGAGATATCACTATCGTAATAAAAAAATTCAACGCCGTTTTCAGTCCTTTCTACTACCCCCGCTTACGTGGTTTCTTCCGAAAACAAAAAATACATCTTGCTTCATTTTTAAAAGATTAAAAACACCAATTTCTACATCTGTAACATGTTAAGTTTTTGAGATGTTCTGTAGGTATGCCCATTTTAAAAATTCACCCCCTCTTCAGTGTCCTTTAAGTGGATTTTCCGAAAACAAATTATCTACGTTTCTTTATTTTTACAGGAGATTCAAAGTACCAGTTTTCGAGTCTGTAACATGTTAAGTGTCTGAGATATATTGTAGGCCTAAATATATTTTTTAAATTCCACCCCGTTTGTCGCTCCCGTTCACCCCTATTGCTTGCATTTTTCAAAAACAAAAAAATACATTTCCTTTACTTTTAAAGGGGATGCCAAACACAAATTTTCATGTCTGTAACATCTTCAGTCTTTGAGATATAAGTTTCCTAATAAAAGAATTTAAAAAATTTGCCCCCCTTTTCACCCCTTTAATGGAATTCTGCGAAAACAGGAAAACACATGTTCCTTTATTTTTAAAGGAGATTAAAAATACCGTGTTTTACGTCAGTAAACTTTTAAGTTTTTGAGATAGAGATATACTCATTAAAATTCCACCCCGCTTTTCATCCCCTTAGTTACGTAATACCCGAAAATCCTTCGTTAGTGAGCACTTACACGCCAATATAAATGTATCCTCAACATTTCATTTCTTTATGTCCAATAGTTTTGGCTCGGCGATGATGAATCAGTCAGTCAGTCAGTCAGTCAGTCAGTCAGTCAGTCAGTCAGTCAGTCAGTCAGTCAGTCAGTCAGTCAGTCAGGACATGTTATTTTATATATATAATAGCAAGATACCCGTGCTTCGCTACGGTATTATACTGAAATTTATAATTGAATGCTTATTGCTTTAGATATATATTCCGCCGAAATTCGCGATCTGACTGGTTTTCTAATAGATTACGGCAAGTTTCCTCCCATTTTCAATCTTTCTTTCCAGCAATCAATTTCGTACTTCCTGGGCTAGGTCCAGGTATTCCACCCGATCAGTTGGGTCCCTAAATCTTTGCCATCTTTTCCTATAAGCATTTTTAATATGGATCAAATCCTTCAGGAGATCCGGCGTGGTGTCGTCTTGGGTGCTTTGGTGGTACTGAACCCGCGGCCGGACAGCATTCCTAGTCATTATCAGTCCAGGACCCGTTTCCAGCGTGGTCCGCACATTTGACGACGGTCCAGAACATTATTATTATTATTATTATTATTATTATTATTATTATTATTATTATTATTATTACAATTATTATTAGATGTTCTGGACCCCACAGCAAGATGCAAGACCCTTACTTGGCGGTAAATTACATCTGCTGCCATTTTCATTGTTGACAATGTGACCGGCACCATTGTCGCGCGTAGGCAAGTGTGCGGGATTTCTGGCGATACGAATGACATACTTCCCTGCATTATTTACCTTATTATAGAGGTGAACAATTTGACGGTCAATAGCATTCCTATCGTTTATTTCAAATGTGTTTAAATTTTTATTTATATGCCAGGACAATCTACTGTAATCTAAGAACGTTCTTCGAAGGAAAATATGGCTATTGAAAACGAACCCAGGAAAGATTAAAAATGATCGGTTTATGATCAGAATGAGTACATCGAAAATCTACAGCCTGTTTCCAGTCATTCGACAGGGTCAGGAATGGAATGAATGAAACCCCATCTAGCGGTGACAATAGGAACTGTGCCGGCTGCTGAAGCACTTCCTCTGGGTCAATGATCGATGAATGACAAACGAAATGAAATATTGGACAGTGTTGCTGCAATGAATGATGACAGGGAAAACCGGAGTATCCGGAGGAAAACCTGTCCCGCCTCCGTTTTGTCCAGCACGAATATCACATGGAGTGACCGGGATTTGAACCACGAACCCAGTTGTGAGAGGCCGGCGCACTGCCGCCTGAGCAACGGAGTCTGCTTATAAGTACATTATGAACAGTAAAATCAATTGGTCTCACTTCCTTTTACACCCCACCGCCGTTAAGTTTATTTACCCCCCCCCCAAAAAATTAAAATAAGGAGTGTTTCTTTATGTTTAAAGGAGATTCCAAACACCAATGTTCACGTCTATTACCTTCAGTTTTGAGATATTAGTATCCCCATAAAAATAATTCACTTTTTCACTTTCTTTCACACTCCTCCCCCCCCCCCAAGTGAAATTTCCGGCAAAAATACTTGTTTCTTTAATAGTAAAGGATCTTCTAAATACCAGTTATCACGACTCTAACTTCTTCAGTTCTTGATTTATGTGTCCTCATGAAAGGAATTCAACTCCTTTTCACTCCCGCCCCCCAAGATGGTTTCCCCCTCAAAACGCGTTTTTCTTTGGTTTTAAAGGAGATCCAAATACCAATTTACACGTCTGTAACAACTTAGGTTTATATTAGATGTATGTATTCTCATACAGTTAAGTCAATAATTTTTCAATTCTTACACCCTCCCCCCCTTCATTAGATTTTCCGAGAATACGTGTTTCTTTACCTTTAAAGCAGATTCCAAATATCAAATTTCACGTCTGTAACATCTTCATTTTTGAGATATCAGTAGCCTAATTAAAAAAATCTACACCATTTTCAGTCACTTTTACCCCCCCCCCCTCCACCGAAGTGGTATTTGCGAAAACTAAAAATACAGGTTTCTTTATTTTTAATAGAGATAAATAATACCATTTTTCACTTCTGTAACATGTTAAGTTTTTTGAGATATACTGTAGAAATTCTCATTTTTAAATTTCACCCCTTTTTATTTCCCCTTAAGTGGAGTTTCCAAAAACAAATCACCTATGTTTCTTTACATTTACAGGAAATTCCAAATACCCACCTTTTACGTCTGTAACATTTTACGTTTCTCAGATATTCTGTAGATATAGTCTTTCAAAAAATTCACCCCAATTTTTCACTCCTGTTTTACCGCTATTAATTGGATTTTTCAGAAACAAAAAAATACATGTTTCTTTATTTTTAAAGGAGATCCCGTACACAAATTTTCAGTTCTGTAATATCTTCAGTTTCTGAGATATATGTATCCTCATTAAAGGCATTCAACCCATTATTCACCCCTTTACACCCCTCCTATTGGGATTTACAGAAAACAAAAAATACATGTTCCTTTATTTTTGAAGGAGATTCTAAATACCAATTCTTACATCTGTAAACGTTTAAAGTTTTAAGATGTACACACACTCATTTTAAAAATTCAACCCCCTTTTCACCCCCCATTATTTTGATTTTTCAAAAACGAAAAATATATGTTTCTTTATTTTTAAAGTAGATCCCAAATATCAATTTGCAGGTCTGTAATATCTTCAGGTTATGAAATATAAGTAGCCTCATTAAAGGCATTCAACCGCTTTTACACCCTCTTCCACCCTTCCAATTGGGATTTTCCGAAATCAAAAAATACGTGTTTCTTTACTTTTAAAGGAGATTCTAAATACCAATTTTTACATCTGTAAACTTTAAATGTTTTGAGATATAGATACACTCATTTTAAAATTTCACCCCCTTTTCACCCCCCATTAATCGGACTTTCCAAAAACAAAAAGTGCGTGTTTCTTTGTTTTTAAAGTAGATCCCAAACACCAACTTTCAGGTCTGTAATATCTTCAGTTTCTGAGATATAAGTATCTTCATAAAGGCATTCAACAATTTTTCACCTCTTTTCACCCCTTTTCACCCCTCCTATTTGGATTTTCTGAAAACAAAAAAATACGCGTTTCTTTATTTTTAATGAAGATTCTAAATACCAGTTTTTACATCTGTAAACTTTAAAAGTTTTGAGATATAGATAAATGTCTTTATTGGCGTAGTTAAGGCCATTGGGCCTTTTCTTACACTAAACCAATTAGTATACATTAAAGTCATAAGTAATACTACCGTAATTAATACTAGAAGACAATTAAAACACAATCAAAATACAACTGAAATCAAATTCCACCACAGTAGGACATACATACAACAGCAATAATAATAATAATAAAAATAATAATAATAATAATAATAATAATAATAATAATAATAATAATAATAATAATAATAATAATAAGCACGATCACTGAAAGGCCAGAAATTCACAGGTCACTCGCATCCTGTGGCACCTCTTAACGCTCTTTTAAATAACAATATTGTTGTTATTCCCCTGACGTCGTCCGGTAAACGATTCCATTCTCGTGCGGCAAACACCGAGAATGAGCTGTTATATGCGGCAGTTCGATGGTGAGGGATGATGAGCAGGTTGGATGTTTGAGCCCTTGTATGTCTGTCATGAACATTTGAAAAGTAATGGAAACGTGAAGAGAGGTAGGATGGGGAAGATGTAGTAAGAACTCGATGGAGGAGAGACAAAGTATGATGGTTACGACGAACCTGGAGTCGCGACCACTCTAATTTTAGGAAAGATGGTGACACGTGGTCATATTTTCTTAAACTGCATATATATCTCACACACGCATTTTGAACGCGCTGTAGCCTTAGGGAAAATTGCGGCCTGACGTCACTGAAGACAACATCACAATAGTCAAAATGTGCCATTACAAGGGCTTCAATTAATCTCTTTTTAAGCTTTATTGGAAATATATGTTTATATTTATATAAAGAATGTAAAGATGAGTAAACTTTTTGACAGATATGTAAGACATGTGCAGACCAAGCCATGCGTTCGTCCATGATAATACTGAGATTCTTCACTTGTGATACAAAAGGAATTGGAACATCCTGCAGGATTACTCCTGGCAACGGACGTTTAGTTATACTTGTTATATGACTTTGATGGCCAAGAAGGATTACTTGCGACTTTGTAGGGTTCAATTTCAGGCCATGCGCAGCAGACCAATCACTAACAGACCGTAAGTCAATATTTAGTAAGTCGATATTTTCCTGGAGGTCTCGTGATGTAGAGTCGTTGTAGAGTTGAAGATCGTCAGCGTACATATGGTATTTGCAGTGTCTTAAATTGGATGATATGTCATTCATAAAGAGTGCGAAAAGAAGAGGACCAAGTACAGAGCCTTGAGGGAATCCTCTCTTCACGTGGCGCCACGAGGAAACGATTCCATTATTACCTTTCACACATTGTTGACGTCCGTGAAGATAAGAATGCATCCAAGCAATCGTACTCTGAGAAAAATGTAGTGCCTTCAGTTTTACAAGTAAAATGTCAATGTCTACGCTGTCGAAAGATTTACTGTAATCTAGTAGTACCAGAACTGTGAATCGTCCTCTGTCTATTGCTTGTCTAACATCCTCAGTCACTTTAAGTAAGGCTGTAGTTGTACTATGTCCTTGTCGGAAACCGGACTGGAGAGGATTAGGGAGATTGTGCGTTCGAAGGTACTGAGACATTTGTGTATGAACTACACATTCTAAGATTTTTGATAAAGCTGATAAAATACAGATTGGACGATAGTCTCCCTCGTTCGAAGGCGTTTTACTTTTCGGAAGAGGTAGCACAATAGCCTTCTTCCAGAAAGTTGGATATGTGGAGTATAGAAGAGAGAAATTGATTATATGAGTTAAGGTTGGTAATATACAATCAAGAATTAGTTTGACCATGTCAGTCACTATGTCATCAATTCCTTTTGCTTTCGTGCTTATTCTGAGGACTGCTTTTCTGACTTGCAGGGGCGTCACGTGACTGAAATAGAATTTCTCTCTGTCAGGAGTAGGGTGTGTACCATAATAATTCATAAGTCTCTGTTTGTCGTCATGTCGTACTGCGGAGCAGTTAGCAGTAAAGTACTCGTTAAGAGTCTCGAGAGGTACTGTAATTTCTTCTCTGGTCTTGTTCTTCGTAAGTCCAAGCTTATTAATAGATTTCCAAAATGTCGTCGCTGTTCTACCGTCAGGCGTAATTAAACTGTAAGCGTGTCGCAATTTAGCATTTCGTATTTGTTGTGTTGTCTTATTTCGTAACTTCCAATATTCGTCAAAGTTTTGTACGGTAGGGTCATTTTTGTACTGTCTGTGAGCGCAGTCTCTTTGTTTCATAAGTTGTCTAATGAAACCACGGGGAGGGTCCTTTCGATATTCTCGCTCGCCGCTTTGGGGCATGCTTGTCAAATAGTTCGGTTACTTTGCTATTAAAGAAGTCAACTTTGTCATCTAGATTGTTATAGTTCGTTATGTCATGCCAGGGTATTTTGCCTGCGTCCTCTAAGAGTCTATCTTTATTTATATTTTTCAATGATCGATAGGTGATAAATTTCTGGGAGGGTTTCGGTGGCCGGAGGTTACACGAGATATATATTGCGTCATGTGCAGATATACCAGGTACGGAGGTTTGACCAATATTGAGGACTCTGTCTGAGTTGCTGGTAACTATAAGATCTAATAGTGTGTGCGAATGAGATGTATGGTGAGTCGGAGTGAGGGGTAAGATTTTCATATTATAGGCTTGAAACAATGTTTTGAGTCGTGTGGATTCGGAAGAAGTTGCGTCAGTTAGATCCGTATTGAAATCCCCCATAATTATTGTGTGAGGATAGTCTGGCAGTAATTTAGTCAAGTCAGCTTCAAAATCCTCTAAGCGACCTGTATTCGGAGGTTTGTAAACTACTCCTACAAGCGCTTTAATCCCGTTCGTTGTTATTTCTACGAGCATGTATTCCGGTTTTCTCTCATACCTGCCTGGTGAATGACCGACCAGCTTATGTTTGAGGCTAGTTAGGAAATAGCCACATACCCCTCCATCCCGTTTTTGAGTGCGGTCATTTCTCAGAAGCGAGTAGCCTTCAAGATGACACAAAGAAGACTGGCTATTGTCTGCTAACCATGACTCAGACACTAGCAGGACATGGAAAACAGGTGGAGTGAATATTTCAGCAATCTCGTCCATTCGGTTGGCTGCTAATATGCTTTGCGCGTTTATATGACAGACGTGCAGGGCTCTGGGATGTTGCGAGACGAAAGTCTTGAGGATACTAGCGGTACTTTGATCAAGGTTTGCGCTAGAGGGTGAGGGGAGTGGGGACAGCGGAAGGACGGGAGAGGGTAGCTGGTCTGAGGCGACATACGGTGGCTGTTGAAATCGACTAGTGACGTCAGAGGAATTTGTTTTGTTACTTGTAACTCTTGCCAACTTGGAACGATGAAAGTTAACAAAATGTACAGATAAACACAAAGAGCTAGGAGGAATTTAACGTTCATTGAAGTAGTGAGGTGCAGGAATATAGTCAACTGTGCCTAGAATTACCTATTATTTTAAAGCGCGACTAAATTAAGGGTGTTCTGTCTAAATTAATAAAATAGAAGTATTTAAAATTGAAAGTTATTAAATTAATCATAAGGAAATAAGAAAGTAAATGCAATTATTTAGTAAAATATATAGATAAATAGTTGCAAAAAATAAATTTTAACTAAGCCAAACGAAAATAAATGATAATTCACTAAACTATTCTAAGATAAAATTTAACGATCTTGAGAGAAATAAATATGGACTAATCTAGGAATATAAACACTCATTTCGGTGCACTCAGTTCAGTGAATTGTTACATTTAACTGCTGTCACTATCCTTAGGAATGTCACTCAGTCGGTTAATTCTAATTTTACTGCCATCTGGTTTCTTAATAATGATGTCTCCACTCGAGGTCCAACAATTGCTCTGATTAAAGCGGAGAATAGCTGCCTTAAGAATTGACAACCTGGTGGAGGTTAGATCCTCGCGAATAGCTACTGGGGTACCTTTCAATTTTCGCTTATTGCGAAACACTTCCTGCCTTGTTCGATATGATGTGAATTTGACAATGATTGGCCGAGGTTTCCCTGGAGATTTAGGTCCGACTCGGTTACTCCTATCAATGTCTTGCAAATTCACATTCACACCTATCTCCCTAAAAACATTTATCGCAAGTTCGTCCTTATTTTCACTTACACTTTCCTGTACCCCAAAAATTCTAACATTAGCTCTTCTACTGTATTGTTCCAGTGAGTCACATCTTGCAGCAAAGTCTTCCCTCATCTCACGGATTTCTTTATCCCTGCTTTCGAGTTTTGCGTTCAATTCTGCCACAATTTCAGAATTGAACTGGAGAGATTTTTCTAATTCCTTTATGACGAGTTCTGTCACGCGCTCCGATATGGCGGCTACTATCTTTTCAAGGAACTTACCAGAGCTGATTGTTTCGTTTAGTATCCTGGTGACTGCCTCTTCAACAGGGTTGGCACTGCTGCGGTTGGCACTACTGCTCTGGTCACTGGTGTTGCGCTTGCTACGGCCCATATTGCCTGAGAAATCACTACTTAATACTGGTGAACTGACGGTTACAATGACTGATACTCGCTGGTTTGATTCAACACTGTATCACACACTCGTGTACCACTTATTATATAGCTCCCTTTAGAATAACACCTTCTAATTCACTGAAACTGTGGAGCCGATCTTACCCATGTCCGTCACCCATGAAAAATTCACCCCCCTTTTCACCCTCCCATTAATTGGATTTTCCAAAAACAAAAAAAATGCATGTTTCTTTATTTTTAAAAGAGATCAAAAGTACCAATTTTCAGGTCTGTAATGTCTTCAGTCTCTGAGATATAAGTACCGGTATCCTGATTAAAGGCATTCAACCAATTTTTCACCCTTTTCATCCCTCCTAGTGGGATTTTCTGAAAACAAAAAAAAAATACGTGTTTCCTTATTTTTCCACGAACCTACTACGCTGGCGTAGCAGGGGGAGAGGTGATACACCCACGTGGCGCGCTCCAGGTGGCGGAGAGGGGGTTCCTAACCGGCTTGCCGACGGACTTGAGGGAAATAAAGTACCTCTCGCGGACCAAACCCAAACACACAACCCCCTGTGGGTGGAGGACGCAGACGAAAAATACACCCACGGTATCCCCTGCCTGTCGTAAGAGGCGACTAAAAGGGGCAACCAAGGGATGATTGTCTTGCAACCATGAAACTACTTGTGATTAGTACCACCACGCGGAGTACGTCATGGGTCGCTTTCACTTGCGCGTATTACCACTATATTAGGTACCAAATAGGTTTGTGATTAGTGGCACACAGGAGCACCGTGCGGTCGGCTTTTGCAGTACCTGTGATAAGTACCACCATATGAGTGGGACTATGGGATTATAGCTACCATGGTTCTGCCTTGCCTATGATTAGTACCCACTATATGAGGAACACCACGGGATAGGGGAAGGTCCCTGTGGTTAGTACTCTTATGTGCTGAACACCATAGGGTTGCGTTGCCTGTAAATGGCGCCGCAATGTGAGAAAAAACATAGGTCTGTAGTATCTGTCGAATTTCATAACCTGTGAGTAGTACCATAATGTATGGAATACCGCGAGTCTCTGCTACTTTTGATTAGTACCGCACCATGACAAATACCATGGTTCTACATTCCTAGCGATAAGTACCGTCATGAGGGGCCGATAACTTGGATTTTGGACCCCCTTTAGACTGCAAGCATCATCGTTTCAATGTTATGCTATAGCAGCCGTCCCTTGTTCAGTAATCATATTGTTTTACGTCAGAATCTGTGAATGTAAGGCATTGTGGGTCGCATCCACTGATTGTTTTAAATTCATTCCATTCATTCATTCCCCTTTAAACAGCAAGCATCATCATCGTTATTTTTAAAGAAGATTCTAAATACCAATTTTTACATCTGTAAACTTTTAAAGTTTTGTGATATAGAAACACTCATTTTAAAATTTCACCCCCTTTTCACCACCTTAGCGACGGAATATCCAAAAATCCTCTCTTAGCGAGCGCCTACATTTTAATATGAATATATCCCCAAAATTTCATTTCTTTATGTCCAGTAGTTTTGGCTCGGCGATGATGAGTCAGTCAGTCAGTCAGTCAGTCAGTCAGTCAGTCAGTCAGGACAAGTTAGTATATATATATATATATATGGATGTAGATTAAAAAATACTTTGCAGTTGGTAAATATCGCGGTGTCATTAGTCACATACAGTAGTGTGATAATAAAATAAAGTTAAAACATAATTACCCAACAACTACAACAACAACAACAGAACTACAGCAACAAAAGTTCAATAAGCAATTCCATGGAAAGAAAATGTTACAAGAAATACTACTAGTTCAACATTCTAAATCCAGCATAAACATATACAATTTCGAACGTTTTCAAGTGCAGCCTGTATATGGGATATTTTAAATGAAACGTCACGTCCTTGTGGTTCTGATTCCTCGTAAACCTGGAGGTTTCGAGGCTCTGATCACGATATCAGCAGTCACGTAAAACTGCAAGCTTGCTTTCTGCCTTAAGCTACTAAGGGCGACTAACTTGTTTGGAGTGAAAATGGAAAATATACCCTCATCTGAGTCGTCGAGAGTTATTACGTTCTCTGTTATGAACAAGGCAAAGATAACATTTGAAAAAATATTGACTAATTTCTTAATAAACCAACATCAGTCACATATACTACTACTACTACTACTACTACTACTACTACTACTACTACTACTACAATGTATTTATTATACAGACGTCCGGTTTTTTGGCAGAAAGGTCAAAGTAGTGAGTGAACTTCGGTTCACACGATCCAGGGTTCAATTCCCGGTTTATTTTAGCTACGTCTGATTACTTCTCCTCACACCACGAATGGGTGTTACCCTTTTATCTCGGTACACATCTCTTCATATTAACACAACATGGAAACACGCAGCAGTGAATAAGTTCCTCCAGATAGCCTTGAAGGTGGGAAGGGCAATTAGGAAAAATACTTCTGAATTCAGTCAAGTGGTGGCTCCTGGGGATGATGCGTCTGCTAGCTCCAACGTTCATGAAGGCGTGCATGTCAGTGATATTTGAACAATAACTGTGGAGCGAATATGACAAGATGAACTAAAAATCTCTGAAAGCTTGGCCTGCTTCCTCTCCGTAGAGCATTATTTCCACACGCATTTACTAAGATGAAAAACCGAAATGCAGCGCTGAATGTAAATGGACTCGTAATGGAGATTTGTGCCCATTGGGTTCTTATATTTTTGAACTAGCATTAATGAAACTGGATAAAATGAATCATACGGTTCTATATTTCGAGCTATATTTCTGAAAGAGAAGGAATAATAATAATAATAATAATAATAATAATAATAATAATAATAATAATAATAATAATAATAATAATATGGCCTCTACCGTGGTGCAGAATTTCTGAAGTGGTGCCATGTAGATTGTCTCCCTGTCAATTTGAGCAGTACGATTGTGCTGCTATCTAGCAACGAAATCCGATCTTTAACATGCTAACATCAAAGGAGTGCCAAGATTATGACTGTCCTTCAAAAATTACAAACCTCAGCTGGGACTGCATCAACGAACGTTCATGAGTCTGGCACTCTTACCACTGATCCACCAAGGCCGTTAATGGCGGAGTACAATTGATCTTTAATGAGACCTAGGCTATATGTTAAATCACCCCACAGGCTGGTTTGATCGTGAATAAACACCACTGCAGACTATTAAGTTATAATTTATTAAGTCAATATTATTAGTTTACATCCTACAAACAACTTTTACAACTTTCAGAGAGCTCGAAGAGCCATAATTTTGTCCCATAGGTGTGCCAAGATATTTACCGGCGCAACGTTGGCGTATTATTGAATATCTGCAAATACCACGGAACCGGCTGAAGGCCAGCGCTCTACCGTCTAAGCTACAATCTATTTTACGTCGCACCGACACAGATAGGTCTTATGGCGACAATGGAATAGGAGAGGCTTAGGAGTGGGAAGGAAGCGGCCGTGACCTTATTTATGGTACAGCCCGAGCATTTGCCTGGTGCGAAATGGAAAACCACGGGAAACCATCGACAGGACTGCCGACAGTGGGGATTGAACCCACTATCTCCCGGATGCCAGGTCACAGCTGTGCCCCCTAACCGCACGGCCAACTCGCCCGGTGGAGTGGTTTCCAAAACCTACGGCAGTACTACGGTGAACCATAGTAGCAAAGTGAGGAATGATTTATTTTTCCACTGATTCCTAACTGAATATGGAAATGCTCTCACAATGTCACTAAAAGCAAAGCAAGGCAAAGGCTTCCACTATTCGTTACCTCGGTGCTTGGTGAGGTGGAGTGGTTAGCTCTACGCCCGACCGCCCTTGCCCCCAGGAATTAACCTGGTTTCTCATTTTTGGTATCGGCTGAGCTCAGGGCCATGTGCACCTCTGGAAGTAGAAATATCGTTTCTTAAATTTTCGACTTCCTGACGGGGAATCGAACCCATGTCCTTCCGGGTGAACCGAGCACGCATTTACCGCCTTGGCCAGGAAGCCCCTATCACAGTGTCCCTGATGCTATGAATCTTCACAGCACTCGCAGACACTGGCGGCTGCTCCTCGAATGCCGTTCGCCAACCGAGCGACTTAGCTGCGCGGTACATGTTGTGTTGCTGTAAGTCTGCATTCGGGAGGTGGCGGATTCGAGCCCTACTGTCATCAAACCTGAGAACCGTATTTGGTTCTTCCCATTTTTTTCACCGGGAAAATGCCGCGGTCCTGACTAATTTAAGGCCACGCATGCTATCTTTCCTGTCCTGGCCCCTTCCTTTCACCTTAAGAAGTATGTGCAAACTTAGAATAAGAAAAAAACCACAAAGGAAAGAAAGAAATCAACGGCCATTATTTAACAGCCCTTATACTTTACCAACTTCTGTAGTAAGTTTCTTTCCTAGTCTATATTCTGAATTTTGTGAAGTCAGTACTAATGTAAATGAAGCCCAGTTTTATTGTCGCGTGCCCTTCTTAAAGTCAAACCTTTCTCGAGAGATGTATTCACTATTGCGTGTTTATGTGATGGTTGGTACTGGGATATGTTGTGTGGAAATAACCAACACAAACACCCAAAGTCCCCCGAGCTAGTGGTTTATCGTCGCACTGACATATCGAAGATTTTTGGTGACGCAAGGATGGGGGAGGAATTTGGAAGGTAGCGGCCGTGGTCGCCCCAGAATTTGCCTGGTGTGAAAATAGGAAACTACGGAAAACCATATTCATGGCTGCCGACGGTAAATTCGAACCCACGATCTTCAGAATGCAATCCTACAGCTACGCGACACTAACTGTACGGTCAAAATTCTAAGTAGATGAAGTAATCAAACCAAACCAAACGCCATGGCATTACAGCCCTTGAAGGGCCTTGGCCTACCAAGCGAACGCTGCTCAGCCCGCTGGCCTGCAGATTACGACGTGTCGTGTTGTCAGTACGACGAATCCCCTCGGCCGTTATTCTTGGCTTTCTATACCGGGGCCGCTATCTCACCGTCAGGCAGCTCCTCAATTCTAATCACGTAGGCCGAGTGGACCTAGAACCAACCCTCAGCTCCAGGTAAAAATCCCTGACCTGGCCGGGAATCGAACCCGGGGCCTCCAGGTAAGGGTCAGGCACGCTTACACCACGGCGCCGGCAGATGAAGTAATCAAGCATAGATAAAACACTCGGTTCGGCCGAGAATTAAGCTCCAGTCAAGCAATTTGACTACCGTGCCAACCTGTATACTAACAAAGCTACAGTACTGTATTACTGAGACCCCAAAGATAGACTTTACCAATAGACAAATGCGAAAATGCTCCACCCAGTACGACATAATAACATGCAGTATAAAACCAGAATAGAACAACGTACAGTAAAACGTTTTTTCACTTACTTCATGAACGACTTGCATAGGATTTTGTTCCACTGTGTTAGTTACACCTACTCTCTTGAGACATTTTATTCAGGTACTGGGTGTGGAAGTTCACAAATTATCGCTGTTTAAATCTACGTCAATGCACAGGAATCTTTCGAAATGGCACGTCCATATTTTCGTATTCCACATTACATTTGAATAACTGTAATTTTTATCGAGATAAAGTCGCGTAAAACTTCTTGAGTGTTTTTTATGGCGTGCGTATCTTAAGATTCTGATTACGTTTGGTTATTATGAATCCTGTAGTAGTGCATTTAATTATACTTATTTAGTACTAGGATCAGACTAAGTATCCAAGAACTTGAAGTGATGTAGGCATTTCCCCCCTCGTTTTCTCGGACTAAATGGGAAAGAACTTCGAGTGGGGGTTGAGGGTGGTGAAAATCTTAACTTCAGACGTCTATCCTGGAACGAGTCTTTCCAATCAGTTATAAATACATATTTTAAGCCTTCACTTTCTTCCATGGTCTTGCAAAACTGTGAAGACCCAGTTGGTGATGCTTTTCAGAGGTGTAAGAGAATTGGAAGTATTATGTTCGGAATTCCGGTATGTACGAGATAGAAAAATAAGCTCGTAGTTTTACATAGAAGCTACTCTTCCGTTTCATGGCCAGTAAGGTACAGGTTTACCGAGCTCGATAGCTGCAGTCGCTTAAGTGCGGCCAGTATCCAGTAATCGGTAGATAGTTGGTTAGAGCCCCACTGTCGTCAGCCCTGAAGATGGTTTTCCGTGGTTTACCATCTTCACACCAGGCAAATGCTGGAGCTGTAACTACATTAAGGCCACGACCGCTTCCTTCCCATTCCTAGGCCTTTCATATCCCATCGTCGCCATAAGGCATATCTGGGTCGGTGCGACGTAAACCAAATAGAAAGAAAAGTACAGGCTTACCTGATTGGTGGGTCTCTAGTGTGCCAGATTCTTTGATTTTAGCTTGCAGCCAAATTTTGTACGGTTGTACATAAAATTTCACTTACGGATATATATTGATAAAATCCTTCATGCTTGATTAGTGGTTTTCTACTCGGTTCCAAGGCTAAATGGTTAGCGTGCTGGCCTTTGATCAGAGGGGTCCCGGGTTCGATTCTCGGAAGGGTCGGGACTTTGAACCCTCAAGGATTAATTAGGCCGGCACGAGGGTTGGGTGTAAGTGTCGTATCCATCATCATGTCATTATCATCACGACGCGCAGGTCACCTACGGGTGTCAAAGCGAAGAACGTACACCTGGCAAGCCGAACATTTTCTGTGACTTTTCCGGTACTAAAAGCCATACGCTTTTCATTTCAATGGTTTTGTGAAGCATTGTCTTCAATAGTTACAAAGTTAGGTGTTTCAAATTGTTTGAGATTCTCCTTCTTGCTCCACCGAGCTCGATAGCTGCAGTCGCTGAAGTGCGGCCAGTATCCAGTATTCGGGAGATAGTAGGTTCGAACCCCACTGTCGGCAGCCCTGAAGATGGTTTTCCGTGGTTTCCCGTTTTCACACCAGACAAATGCTGGGGCTGTACCTTAATTAAGGCCACGGCCGCTTCCTTTACACTCCTAGCCCTTTCCTGACCCATCGTCGCCATAAGACATATCTGTGTCGGTGCGACGTAAAGCCAATGGCAAAAAAAAAAAAAAAAAACGTTCTTGCTCCTCACGAGATTTTTATGGGCGTACATTTTAATGTATATGTTGTACTGAAAATATATTGTTGTAGCGGCCTCAAACGCTACAGTTTTATAAATCAAACTGTTCCCTGAATAGTGAACAGGGACCTATACTTATGAATTACAGATAGCATAATTACAGAAATTTAACGGGGGCCATCAGAGAAACATTTTTGAACAAAAAAGACAAAAAATAGTGTGTTTCCTGTATGTGAAAGTGTGACATAATAAAGTGAGTGTTCTTTTCTTGTTGACAGGCCGTTTCCGTGCTGGTGAGTGCCTACACACTGGTGGCAATTAGCGTGGACCGATATATGGCTATCATGTGGCCCCTGAGACCACGTATGGGCAAGAAGCATGCAAAGTGGATCATAGCAGGCGTGTGGATTGTGGCTCTAGCGACAGCTGCTCCCATCCCAATCGTGTCAAAACTAGTTCAACCGTCCCTCTGGCACAGCAAGTGCAACAAGTTCGTGTGCCATGAAGAATGGGGATCACCCACCTATCGCAATTACTACAGGTAAGTTCATGTTTCCAAGATATATGTTCTTACTTGAAGATTTATCTTTTTAAGGAGACGAAGTGCCATTCTTTTGGTAAAAACTGAGGTTATTCTTTCTGTTATCTCCGTTAAATAAAGAGACGACTTAAATAATGACGATCGATTTAAGTAATGATGGACAACATGGGCTATTATTTTCTAGTGGTCAGCATCTTCAACCTCAACCCGAGACTTCCTAAGTCATTTCCTGACTGTAATGAAGGTCTGAAAGAGAGAGGGGTAGACTGAAATGGAGTTGAAGTATCCTCGTGAAAAAGTAACACTTTTGGTCTAACGTATGGATCTTCAACTCGTTGACCCAGGGGCCGAATATCCCACCGAGACAATTAATTTGTCTCTCGGAGATCTGTTACAACTGCAATAGTATCTTTTTCCTAGGAGTAAATGATAGCCTATTGCGAAGAATGTCTTGATAATGAATGCGCGGGGAAGAACAGTATTTAGGAAGAAATGTACAGAGAAGAAATAGTTTAGGGACTAAACTGTAGTGAAAAATGTTCGGGAACTGATGATTTTACTGACAGTACACATTTAGCTCAGATCCAGTTTTGATCGGGGAATTCGACAATAATTTTAACCTCACAAAGAAAGCACTGTCTGTAAGAACGGATACTACGAAAATCAGTGATTTGCTTATTGCTTTGAAATTAAAATTAGCTCGTTACAAATCATATCTGACAGATTTATTTGTTATTGCACCAGATGGTGCACCAGCAATGGTAAGAAGAAGAAGAAGAAGAAGAAGAAGAAGAAGAAGAAGAAGAAGAAGAAGAAGAAGAAGAAGAAGAAGAAGAAGATGATGATGATGATGCAGAAGAGGAAGAAGAAGAAGTAGACTGGAATCGGTAATTGAGAAAGGCGAAGAAATGCTAAAAAATAAAACCCTCCCAGGACATTCAATATCATTGTGTTATTCACGAATGTAATTTGTATGCAAAATCTGCCGGTTCAGATGACGTGAGAATTGTAAATTTTATGAGATAAAAGGGCTGAACTGCAGGGAATCCCAAACGTTTGTGATGACACTGAAGCAGAATAGGCCTATAGAGAGGTGGTATAATTATCCTGAGGTTCATTGGCTAATCTGAGGGAAGATGCTAAAGGGAGTTTTCGATATGAGGAAGCCAGTGTCAGAGTTCATGAATAGGAAAAGAAAACCATCCCTTAGTTTGGTGATCGTGCCACTGTTCAAAAAAGGTTCCTGACTTTGGTTATCTAACCGACTTATCTTTTTATCTAAATTACTTTAATTTACATCTTCAGACAGGAAAGACTTATTTCACAATTTATTTGATCACCTACAATACTTTGAAGAAAAACTCAAATTGTGTGAAGTTCAGCTTCAGTGGGGAGTGATGGGTAGGGGATGGGGGAATAACACACTTTACAGTTTGTCGGGATGCGTGACTCCTAACACTGCAAAGTGCGCTTCAGAAGTTGCTGAACTAAGAGCTGTATTCAGTAATAGATTTTCAGATTTCATATCCGTTGAAAAACAGTGTATGTCCTCTACTCCCTTCAATGTTGTTGGTGATGATGTTCCTGGTGACATGAAAATGGGAAATAATAGATCTTCAGTGAAACCGTGTGCTAAAATAAATAAATATAATGATTTTAGATTCAGTAATTTCTATTCCAAATACTTGGATGGGGTCTTCTTTCCACACATTTAACTTATTCCCATTTTCGTAATGATGTTCCTCCTTTGAAATACTTCTGTACGTGAGCAACTCCTTTCAGGAAATCTACTCAAAGCACTATTAAATGTTAAACTAGATCCGGAGTGACCAACACCTATCTAGGAAACTCTCTAAGAATTGCTTAATGACAGATAAGACCAAAATAATATAGAAAATATGGTGAAAAAGAAACAGTGACAGGTGTCTCACTAAAGAATATTATGTATAAATAAGGTTTGTTCTATTTGATAAGAATGTAACCTAATTTTAACGTTTTACGAATGCCTTTTTATTCGCATTATATAATTCTAATTTCAGAGGATCAATCTTTGCTTTCTAAGCAGTTGTTGATATAAGAGAAGATTACTTTTGATGCCATTTTCTGTATCAGTTTCTTTCAGGAAAATTAGATTCGTCCGCCTCTGTGGTGTAGTGGTTGGTGTGATTAGCTGCCACACTCAGAGGCCCGGGTTCGATTCCCGGCTCTACCACGAAATTTTAAAAGTGGTACAAGGGCTGGAACGGGGTCAACTCAGCCTCGGAAGGGCAAATCGACTCAGGTCGATTCACATCTCAGCCATCCTGGAAGTGGTTTTCCGTGGTTTCAGACTTTTCCTCCAGGCAAATGCCGGGATGGTACCTAACTTAAGGCAACGGCCGCTTCCTTCCCTCTTCTTTGTCTATCCCTTCCAATCTTCCCATCCCCCTCAAGGTCCCTGTTCAGCATAGCATGTGAGGCCGCTTGGACGAGGTACTGGTCATCCTCCCCAGTTGTATCCCTTGACCCGATGTCTGAAGCTCCAGGACACTGCCCTTGAGGCGGTAGAGGTGGGATCCCTCGCTGATTCCGAGGGAAAAACCGACCCTGGAGGGTAAACAGATAGAGAAGAAGAAGAAGAAGAAGCAGAAAATTAGATTCAATTACTGGGTATTTAGGTGTTGAAACTGCGTTCTTGTTCTTACATGTGGCGCCCGAACCTTCCGATAATATAAATGTAGCCCTTGAGCAGAGGAAGGTGTTAAATCGCAGGCCACGAGTTGCATTCACTCCCCTTGGCTGACACACGGTTCACTGGGCCTGCTAGTAAACATACAGACATGATGATAAGCTTTCGGGCTTTCACCGTATCAGCAAAGACCATTGAAATAATAAAATGAATTGTAAAAAATAAATAATAAGTCTGTATCCTTAATGTATCTGTATCCTTACCATAGATTTTAATTCACTACGGGGTATTAACAGACGAGAGATTTTTCTGAAGACGCGGAGTAAAGTTTTCTGGAAAATGCAAAGAATTTCACCTTGTTTTTTGACGCGACTAAACCCCAAAAGTTCATTATCATGTCTACAATTACGGGCCGTTAAACATCGATCTAAATAGTAAACATATATTTCAAGAATAAAAAACTACATTGCATTTTCTGTTATATTCATGCATTAGATAGTTCATTATACAGAATTAATATAACAAATAAACAGGCGAACAAGTTTGTAGTTTTAGGTGATCTGTGAATCGTGACCATGGTCACAGGACCTCCAGTTTCACGTGAAATTCAAACTATAAAGATGTGAATTTTCATTTAGATGGTGCCTGCCTCAGCCTTACATGGGATTCGAACCACAGTCGCTTTGGCGGGAACTCAGAGACCGAAAGAAGTGTGAGAGTGCCATAACCTCAGCGATGAAATCGGACTAAGTGTTTTAGATGTAGTTCAAATGTAGGCTATCACTGTTTTACTGTACGATAATCTGCAAGTCTAACAAAAGTGGTGCTCATTTTGGATTGAAATTTTCCATCCAAGACATTCCTTACATTTAATATCCCGAGGGGAAAAGTTTTGATCTAAACGCAGTAGACTTTTTTATTTTTAAAATAATTTTCTACTTTCTTTTTTTAATTACTGAAGTGTTTATTATTTTTCTCTTTCTTTCATTTTCTATTTAAGGACGACACACACACACCCAGTCTCCGAGTCAGTGGAAATAACCAATTAACTTTATAATCCCTGACCCGGCCGGGAATCGAACCCGGGGCCCCATTAACCAAAGGCCAGCGCGCTAACCATTCAGCCATGAAGCCGGAGAAGCTCACACTGCTCCTTTCCGTAAAGTCTGCTGAGTGGTTCAGCTTTCTGAGCCCGAGTAGACTGGCTCACTCCGGTGGTGTTTGACGGTGTTCAAACACATCAGCGTCGTGTTTGTATATTTACCGACACTTCTGCAGGACAAAACCGACACCTCGGCATCTCCTTAAACCAAAATAGTACTTCGTGGGATGTAAAACCAATAATAGTATTAATATTATTATTTCCATTAAAGTATGTATCTAAGTTCTGTGAATAAATAATGCCAAACAACTCTATTTTTTACAATATCATTTATATACAGACCTCAAAGTATGTACTTGATTTTCCCTTATGATGACATTCCGACCTAATTACTGGCACATACCATTGTCATAATGAAGTTAACTCTTTCAAATAAATAGTAAGATAATACCATTACTGTCGCTTCAATTGCAAATTCACCACGAGGTATGGGATGTCGTCTCACAGGAGTTCGTAAATGTGCTGCAGACCTACATCACAGTGTTGTTACGTTTGAATACGCTCAAACGACACCGACTTCAGGAAGAATCGAAACCGCTATCATGGGAACAGACGGACAGTCGCTAACTGACTGCGCATTGAAATTTGAATTCAATTCATTCTAAAATTTAAATACATTAAGAACATTGAAGTCACTATAATTAAACATTCTATAAATTCCACATATCTTCCATCAAGCTAGATAAAAAGAATACAAATGCAATTTCGAGGTAAAGAAACAAGCGGAAGACAGAGTGACAGGCTGGAAATGAAGAGTTGAAAGGCTGTTTCAAACAATCTTTAGAAGAGACTAATTGTTGACTTACATCCAAACAGATGAGACGGTTATTTGATTATTTTACTTGGGGTACTGTTTACTTGGAGGAAGAATCCCAGTTAACCTTGACCTAGTAATGCCAGCTATTAGGTCTATGCTATTTTTAGCAGTATCCACAAGACTGAAAATCTATTTCCAAGAGAAACACGAAATTTAAACTTTAATCATACGTTTTAGTTTAAAAACTGAAATGAACGCCTGATTATTTACCTTGATCTATAGAAGTTAGTCCTCAACTTTGGTGATACCTTCGTCAGTACAGAGATTGGAGACTCTGTAAAAAAAAAAGCGACGGGGGAAATTATCTAAAGAACTTATTTTTACAATTGGCTTTACCTCGCACCGACACAGATAGGTCTTACGGCGACGAAGGGATGGGGAAGGGCTAGGAGTGGGAAGGTAGCGGCCGTGGCCTTAATTAAGGTACAGCCCCAGCATTTGCCTGGTGTGAAATAGGGGAAACCACGGAAAACCATCTTCAGGGCTGCCAACAGTGGGGTTCGAACCCACTGTCTACCGGATGCAAGCTCTATGAAAATATCTTAAGGGTCATTGGCTATAATCCCGGAAGATAATATTATGATAACAAACCAAAACCTATGGCGCAAGAGCCCAGCTGATCAGACGAAGGCCTGCAGATTACGAGGTGTCAAGCGGGCAGCATGACAAATCCTCTCGGCCGTTATTCTTGGCTTTCTGGAGCGGGGCCTCTATCACACCGTCAGATAGCTCCTTTATTGTAATCATGTATGCTGAGTGGACTTCGAACAAGCCCTCAGATCCAGGTAAAAGTCTCTGGCCTGGCTGGAAATGGAATCCGGGACCTCCGAATAAGAGGCAGGCACGCTACTCCTACATCTCGTGGCGGCCATGATACCACTAGATCGTTTCCCCAAAGTTATTTCGTTTTTATTTCCAGTAATGAGCTTCGGGATACGTAATTTTAATCATGTCGTTAACGCTTGATTTATACCGTGCCGAGCTGAGGCGCTGGCCTTCTCACCCCAACTTGGCAGGTTCGATCCTGGCTCAGACCGGTGGTATTTGAAGATGCTCAAATACGACAGCCTCGAGTCGGTAGATTTAATGGCACGTAAAAGAACTCTTGCGAGACAAAATTCCGGCACCATGGCGCCTCCGAAAAACTTAAATATAGTTAGTGGGACGTAAATCAAATACAATTATTATTATTATTATTATTATTATTATTATTATTATTGTTACCGAGTTTTGGTGGTAGGTAGAGGTGTAAGAAGGTGCGGGCGTGAATGGGTCTCAAACTACGGAATCAAAGTTAATGTAAAAGTTAACAAGGTTATATTTCCTTTTCAATATTAAGTAATAACAAAGAACAGGTACTTAGTAGCCGAAACACAATTTGAAATGTACAATTACAGGGATTACAGAGTTTGGGCTTCGAGCCCTGAGTTCACAATTTTTGAGCAACTAGCCCAACTTTCCGATATACAAATTTTAACAAAGGGGCAGAAGACCCCAATCAAACCCTGGAGCACTTGCTCCAAATTACACAGTAAAGCCTCCTCGAGGCATACAACACTCCGTTTCCAAAAGAGCCACACACTTTTTAATTTAAGCCTCTCCTAGGCCACACCAAACTCCACCTTCAAGTTGTCCTCAACGGACATAAACACAGGGGTAAAATACCCAATCTACTGAGGTCTATTAAATGAAAAACAGGTTAATTGAATGACCTCTAAAACAATTTGAGAGGAGGCGAACTTGCACTCCTAATACACTTTGATTTTAAAACCTACTTTGGCACTAGGCCGTTATTACAAGGGCTAATCCCATACTACAGAGGTGACTTAATAGCAATTTACATTACATTACGGAAGAATTGGTTGAGAGAATAAGTTCACCTCAAGACGATGTGAGTGGGAGCTCGAGAGGGTTAAGCACTCTCTATCCCGATATGTCGTTTTAAAATAGAATAGATACCACTTGTTTTTACATTTTAGGAAAAGGTTACATGGTTGAACGCTTAGAACCCGCCCCGAAAGTTAAACTGCTGAGCAAGAAAAGAAAAAAAATTATTAATCGGCCATTACCTTATTGTTGACCGCCGCCGAGGAAA
The DNA here is from genome assembly GCF_040414725.1 of Anabrus simplex. Classification (NCBI taxonomy): domain Eukaryota; kingdom Metazoa; phylum Arthropoda; class Insecta; order Orthoptera; family Tettigoniidae; genus Anabrus; species Anabrus simplex. Next base: position 925,572,594 of record NC_090266.1, on the reverse strand, counting down.
GAGGCGCTTCCCGCCTCCTGCTATGTACTTAATACACTGAAAGATGGAACAGAAGTGGCCCGGAGACCCTAAAATCAGCAGTTTATATACTCTCGCGGAAGTTTCTAGGCGTTAGGGGAATGAAAACACCCGCCCACAATGTTTTTATTGGATAGGACCCCGCAACAGATACAAGTTGGGGGAAGATACACCAGATTGGTCAGAAATTACTAAAAGAAATTCGGGATTGGATAAATCTAAAACAAGGGGAAAAAGAGGGGTATACAGCCAACTTAAGCAATAACAGAAAGAAATTTAACAAGAAACAAACTTTTGAAATAAAATTTTCTCCAACAAAATAGTTCTTTGACTCCGCACTAGGGTGCGCTATTGTTGATCTTCAGTAGTGTCCTCTAGAAGAGAAAGTTCACACTTCTTACTTCAAGCGAAACAAAAACACATCAAAAGTGACACAGTTCAAAAATTCAAAATTTTCCACGTGGTGACATCTTCTGAGAAAGTAGAGAATTAATAGAGTAGATAAAGTTCAACCTTCCTCCAGAAGAGGAGTTTCAACTGGCGCAACTTTTAAATAAACGGTGTAGAGGTGTACCGCCCGGTACAGACCTCCCCCCCCCCAAAAGTTCCTCCAGGGGTGACACATGAAATCAGTTTGAAACAAAGTCCAAGTAATGATGTTGATACGAAGATAGATAGCAGAAGCATTTACAAGATTTCTTAATTCAGTTTCAAAATGTTGTTGTTGCAGGTGAATGAAAGTCTTTAAGTTGTAGAATTTGAATTTCTGAAGATAAACTTTTAATACTTAGAAGTGAAAAAAATTTTTTGCACGGTCCACCAAATATTGCTGTTGAATTCCCAAATGTAGTTATCTCTTATAGTAACTGTCCATGTAGTTGATGTTGATGAAGTTGGATGGCCGGACCGGCCGTTGCAGCTTGCGTCCAAAAGGAGGCCGCTCGGACCCCTCAAGTACCCTGAGATACCGCTCGCCCGCACTATGAGGGGAGCAGAGGTGTTGAAGCACGCCGCGCCCGCGGTGAACATATACAGGCTGCGGGCCAGTAGCAGGTCGTGCGCCGCACATCAGCCTTGGCCGGGAGGAGAGTTCCGGCTCGCCGTGCACATGTCGTCCTCGCTGGAGAGGAGGGGACCCATCCCCCTCCCCAGTCGCTGCACGGCGCTGCGCGGCTGCGGGGGCGCTGAAACATTAAAGCTAGGCGGCAGAATTGTGTTGGACTATCATCTTCTTTGAGGGTACAGGCTTGTGGAGAGGTTGAGGGGCCAGCGGCGTGTAGATATCCATGGCATTTACTATTATGAAGCCACAGTGTAAGGTGGAGCAGGAGACGGGAGCGTGGTAATGGCCGTGGCAAGAACAGGATGGCAGTTTAACGGGTCGGGGCAGATTTTACACAAGGCTTACATCTAAAACCAAAATATTACAGAAGGGGCAGAATGCCTTAAAAGTGAAACTCAAAAAAAAATATAACCTTCATATCCTTTCAAAATGATATGAAGCAAGTTGACACAGAAATTACACCGGTTTCACCTGGGACAGGTGAACTCTAAATATCCTCTCGGTGGCTGGATTACTTAGCAATAAGGTAACCGGCGTAAGAAAATCGAGAATGATACAAGGCCCATGAAATCTGGGGGCAAGCTTGCCCGCGGGAACAAAATTTTTGACCATAACCTGGTCACCTACCTTCAAAGGGGTTGGTCTCCGTCCACGATCATACCTTTCCCTAACCTTTTCATGAGACACTTTAAGATTGGCTTTAGCCTTCTTCCAAAGATCTTTAATGTTGTCCGGATCTATTATCTCGGGTAGAATGTCATTCAGAGACCAGAGGTTAGAGAGCGGCGAGTTGGGAACAAACTTGAACATTAAAGAAGCTGGAGTGAACTTGTGAGATTCATGAACCGCCGAATTCAAAGCAAAAGCTATCCAATGCAGGGACGTGTCCCACCTGGAAGGATCTTCATGATGATAGGCAATGAGTGCGGACCTGAGATTACGGTTAACCCGTTCAGCCAGAGATGGTTGAGGGTAATAAGCAGAAGTGGTTACATGAGAGATGGACAAGTCAAAACAGAATTTACGAAAAAGATTTGATGTGAACGCCTTAGCATTATCAGATACAATATATTGGCACGGACCAAAAGAAGCAAAAATAGAATTTAGACAGGTAATGGTGGACTGAGCGGTAGCCAGCTTAGTCGGAAATAACCAAGAAAATCTGGTAAAACCATCTACACATACAAAGATGAATTTGTTGGCATTTCCCTTCGACTGGGGGAAGGGTCCTACATAATCAATATACAGGCGTTCCATGGGGCGCGACGCTTGATGAGAAGACAAAAGGCCTACTTTAGTGGACATGGTGGGTTTACTGATCAAACAAGATTTACAAGCTTTTACAAGTTCCCGAATTTCACCGTCCATACCTTTCCATATGAACATTTCACGAATCTTTTCACGAGTCTTAAAGATTCCAAGATGCCCCCCCCAATGGGGTCTCATGATAGTATTTGAAGATCATAGGTACAAGAACCGCTGGAACAACAACTTTCATCAACTTATCATGCCTCGAAGGGCAACATAGAACACCATTCCTCAGAACATAAGGGACAGCATGTTCCCCAGAAGAAAGGGTTTCCATTATCGGAGCCAGCGTCGGATCTTCACGTTGGTATTTCTCAATATCCCTAAAAAGCATGGGAGCATCTGTTAAGATGGCATTAACACCAGATAGTATGGACTCGGAAGGTGATGAACTGTCGACCGGTTCGTGGGTCTCTACGTCGTTATGAAACATACGGCTGAGTCCATCAGCAACAACATTTTCGGTACCTCTGATATGTCTAACATCAAACTGGAAGGCGGAAATACGAATAGCCCAGCGGGCTATACGACCAGTACGACGCGGCCTACCTAAGACCCAGCTTAAGGCTTGATTATCTGTCTCCAGGTCGAATTTAACGTGTTCCAGATAGAGACGGAACTTTTCTAAGGCAAATAAGACTGCCAAACCTTCGAGCTCATAGATGGAATACTTGGCTTCTTGAGCCGACAATGTCCTAGACGCATAGGCGATGGGTCGCCTCCCTAGTTCAGTCTCTTGAAGAAGGACTGCAGCTACTGCTGACGACGACGCGTCGGTTTTGACGATGAATTTCTTCGAGAAATCAGGCATAGCAAGTACAGGGGCATTACAAAGAGCTAATTTAAGGTCTTCAAAAGCGGCTTGTTGAGAAGGTCCCCACTCGAATTTGATGCCTTTCCTACGAAGAAGGTTTAAGGGCGCCGCTCTATTAGCAAAGTTAGGAATGAACTTTCTGAAGAAATTCACCATACCAATGAACCTGGCGATACCTTTAATGTCCTTGGGAGGTTTAAAATCACGGATGGCCTGTGTTCTAGAATGATCAACTGCTACACCATCGGGTGACACAATATGCCCTAGGAAAGACATAGAGGGCTTAGCGAAGGCGACCTTGGACAACTTAACAGTTAACCCAGCCTTACGAAGGCGATCGAGAACTTCTCGCAGATGATCTAGATGTTCTTCAAAAGTCTCTGAAAATACTACGACATCATCTAAGTAGTGATATAAGTACTCGAATTTGATGTCGGAGAAGACCCTATCTAGTAGCCTAGTGAGCACAGCTGCCCCCGTGGGGAGCCCGAAAGGCACGCGGTTGTATTCGTATAAATTCCAGTCCGTGGCAAACGCTGTAAGGTGTTTAGACTCTTCGGCAAGGGGAATTTGATTATAGGCCTGATTTAAGTCCAAGATGGTGAAGAACTTGGCCTTACGAAACCATGAAAAACAAGAATGAAGGTCGGGAAGGGGCACAGATTGTAACACCACCTTCCGATTGAGAGCCCTGTAATCAATGACAGGCCTGAAACCTCCTTGGGGTTTCGGTACTAGAAAAATAGGCGAAGAATACGCTGACTTAGAGGGCCTAATAATACCGTCCTTCAACATCTGATCGATGATTTCCTTCAGAGCCTTCATTTTAGGTGGAGATAGCCTATACGGTGGAAAACGGACAGGAATCGAATCCGTAACCTCAATTTTGTATTCAATAAGGTCAGTGACACCAAGAGTATCAGAGAACACCTCGGGAAACGACTGACACAGTTTGCGAATACTATCAGCCTGCTCCTCAGGTAGATGTCTAAGGTCTAACAACATCTCATCCTGGGTAGGCGAAATAGAAGCACATGACACAGAATTACACTTTAATAGTGGAATTTTACAACTAGAAGCAAATTTGAATGTGCACGACCTAGACTGCAGATCGAGCACAAGACCAGTGTGAGAAATAAAGTCAGCTCCCAATATAATGGGGCAAGACAATTGCTTGGCCACAAACAATTTAACTTTCCATGTAAACTTAAAAACACGAATTTTGGCCAGTAAGGAACCTAGAATTTCTAATGGAGATGAATTAGCCGAAACGTATTGAACAGGAGAAGAGACATAGTCAGGAAGTTTACAAACCGTTTTCAATTTAGAATACCATTCAGCCGCAATAATCGAACAAACACTACCTGAATCTAAGAGAGCTGTTATAGGCTCGTTATTTACCTCAATCTTAAGAAAAGGAACAGGTGCGGGGGTATCCGCCGCAATCCTAAGACATTCTTTAGGGCATTCAAAAGATGAACTAGAAGGCTGATCGTTCTCTGCATTTACAATCTGTTTACTAGTGGCTGAGTCTCGGGAAGATTGATTAGTCGACTCAGCCGAAGCCACTAGTCACTTTTTATTTTTGGCATAGGTGGAATTTGCACCAGAAGTTGAGCAGGAGGGGGTGCTATTTGAGTTTGGGCAATTCTTGGCGATATGTGAGAAGGCCCCACATTTAAAACAGCCTTGTGCTGAACCAGCTCCATTATTTGCCCTACTACTTTTGACTAATGGACATTTATTGCGAAGATGGTCAGGCGACCCGCAAGCATAACATTTATGGGGCGTGACTGGTCGGCGAGGTGGAGGCCGAGTGTTACTAAAGGAAGGCGGGGGTTCTTTCGCTACACGCAAAGAATCGGCGTATCTAACTCCTTCCGCTGAGACGGCCAACGCTTCAAGTTCAGAGAAAGTTTGCGGGCACGCCGCAAAACACAAGTATGACCTATAAGATGGTGAAATGCCTTCCACAATAGCTTGTACAATTTGATCCTCAGGGAAGTGAAGAGCAAACACCCTGGTATAAAACTTAATGTCTTGTATGAAATCAGCCAAGTTTTCATCCAACCTCTGTACTCGATAATAGTACTTTTGAATCAGAGATGACCTCGCGCGGGCGGGAATAAAGTTTGCAAGCAAGTGTGCATGAAAATCTTCAATAGATGACTGTTCAGCTATGGCTCTTACTATTTTGTCGGAGAGAATACCAATAGCATACGGATAGATAATTTGCAAGATTTGACATGGAGACAGAGAAAAAACCAGGGCATGATCCTGAAATTCCACTAGAAATCTTAAAAATGAAATTACGTCACTGGTGGTATTAACAGAAAACTTGGATATACCTCTGAGCAACATTGCCAATGGATGAGGCAAGGTACTAAATCCGGGTGACATAGTAGGTAAAGGTTTCAATGGCAAGGAAGTCAATTCAGAACGGATGTTACTCAATGATGCACGACGTTCAGATTCGTTGTCCAATGGGGCAGGGATAGTTTGAGCAGCAACGGTTATCCTATTAACTTCTCCCTTGGGAGGCGCTTCCTCACTACCTGGATTCACTATAGTGGGTTGATCAGATTTGGGAGGAACTTCCCCAGTTAACAATTGAGTGACCTTACTAGATAACTCGGAAATATTTTCCAGGAGCGTACTAGCTTCCTTCCTCTGAACGTCATTCAGTTTTAGAGACAACAGATCGTTAACCCTATTCGAAAAATGATATAGCCTGCCTTGCACACGCTTAATTTGATTTGGAGACGGATCATTTTCATCAAAAAAACTAACTACAGAAGCTAGCCCAGTAATATTCTCCGTGATCGTGGAAAGAGAGTCGTCAATTTCTTTCTCTCCCAAATTGGGGATGGAAATGGGCAAATCAAGGGACTCTCTAAGCTTGTTAGTGTCTATTGCAACCGTGCCTCCAGATTGAACGTTTCTAATAGTCAACTCATAGATCAACTCCTCCTTGCGCAAATAGTTAAGAAGGAGAACATCGCGAGGGCCGGGCATGATGACAGAACAACTTGAAAAAAATCAAAAAATTCCAGCAACTGAGAAAATGGTTAGAGTTCGGAACAAACAATGTTTAGCCGTCAAAAGGGGCTAAATTGAGACCCATTCAACCACGCTCTGCTACCACTTGTTACCGAGTTTTGGTGGTAGGTAGAGGTGTAAGAAGGTGCGGGCGTGAATGGGTCTCAAACTACGGAATCAAAGTTAATGTAAAAGTTAACAAGGTTATATTTCCTTTTCAATATTAAGTAATAACAAAGAACAGGTACTTAGTAGCCGAAACACAATTTGAAATGTACAATTACAGGGATTACAGAGTTTGGGCTTCGAGCCCTGAGTTCACAATTTTTGAGCAACTAGCCCAACTTTCCGATATACAAATTTTAACAAAGGGGCAGAAGACCCCAATCAAACCCTGGAGCACTTGCTCCAAATTACACAGTAAAGCCTCCTCGAGGCATACAACACTCCGTTTCCAAAAGAGCCACACACTTTTTAATTTAAGCCTCTCCTAGGCCACACCAAACTCCACCTTCAAGTTGTCCTCAACGGACATAAACACAGGGGTAAAATACCCAATCTACTGAGGTCTATTAAATGAAAAGCAGGTTAATTGAATGACCTCTAAAACAATTTGAGAGGAGGCGAACTTGCACTCCTAATACACTTTGATTTTAAAACCTACTTTGGCACTAGGCCGTTATTACAAGGGCTAATCCCATACTACAGAGGTGACTTAATAGCAATTTACATTACATTACGGAAGAATTGGTTGAGAGAATAAGTTCACCTCAAGACGATGTGAGTGGGAGCTCGAGAGGGTTAAGCACTCTCTATCCCGATATGTCGTTTTAAAATAGAATAGATACCACTTGTTTTTACATTTTAGGAAAAGGTTACATGGTTGAACGCTTAGAACCCGCCCCGAAAGTTAAACTGCTGAGCAAGAAAAGAAAAAAAATTATTAATCGGCCATTACCTTATTGTTGACCGCCGCCGAGGAAAGAGGCGCTTCCCGCCTCCTGCTATGTACTTAATACACTGAAAGATGGAACAGAAGTGGCCCGGAGACCCTAAAATCAGCAGTTTATATACTCTCGCGGAAGTTTCTAGGCGTTAGGGGAATGAAAACACCCGCCCACAATGTTTTTATTGGATAGGACCCCGCAACAGATACAAGTTGGGGGAAGATACACCAGATTGGTCAGAAATTACTAAAAGAAATTCGGGATTGGATAAATCTAAAACAAGGGGAAAAAGAGGGGTATACAGCCAACTTAAGCAATAACAGAAAGAAATTTAACAAGAAACAAACTTTTGAAATAAAATTTTCTCCAACAAAATAGTTCTTTGACTCCGCACTAGGGTGCGCTATTGTTGATCTTCAGTAGTGTCCTCTAGAAGAGAAAGTTCACACTTCTTACTTCAAGCGAAACAAAAACACATCAAAAGTGACACAGTTCAAAAACTCAAAATTTTCCACGTGGTGACATCTTCTGAGAAAGTAGAGAATTAATAGAGTAGATAAAGTTCAACCTTCCTCCAGAAGAGGAGTTTCAACTGGCGCAACTTTTAAATAAACGGTGTAGAGGTGTACCGCCCGGTACAATTATTATTATTATTATTATTATTATTATTATTATTATTATTATTATTATTATTATTATTATTATTATTATTTCACTAATAATAATCTTTCTAAAATAATCTTCTTCATAAATCTAGAAGTGCATTAAACGAAGAAGCGAAAAAGTACTTTAAATTAAGAATGAAACGATTTATTTTCGACTCAGTGCGTTTCACCCGTAATATGTAGAAATATTATAATGACCTCTTTCTTTGCAGCGTATTATTGTAATCTTTTCAAATAATAATAATTATTATTATTATAACAGTCAAATACCTAGCTCGTTGCTCAGTACATAGCACATTATTCGCACTTAATAACTGTGAGTTATAAAACTGCTTATCTCAGGCAACGAAGTTTCAAATCCCAACACTAAGAAAGCTGGTCTTCGTATTCTTTCAGACTTCTTAAATTCGTCACAAAAATTCTGAAATAGTACCTGTTAAGAGACAGTAGAGTGCTGGCCGTCTGAGCACAAGTTCGTGCGTTGAATCCCGTCTCAATGCGGTGATATTAAAGATATTCAAATACGTCAGACTCACGTCGGTGGATTAACTAACCCTCAAAACAACTTTTCTTTCTTTCTTAATCCCTTTATCGACCAGGGTTGGATTTCCCCTCGGACTCTGTGAGAGATCCCACCTCAACCGCATCATAGGCAGTGTCCTGGTGCGTAAGACTTTGGGTCGGAGATACAGCGTGGAAGAGGGACCAGCACCTCGCCCAGGTAGCCTCACCTGCTAGTCTGAACAGGGGCCTTGCGGGGTGTTGGGTAGATTGGAAGGGATAGACAACGAAGAGGGAAGAAAGCGGCTGTGGCCTTATGTCAGGTACCATTCTGGCATTTGCCCGGGGGAGAATTGGGAAACCACGGAAAACCACTTCGAGGATGGATGAGGTGGGAATCGAAAACCCTCTCTACTCAGTTGACCTTCCGAGGCTGAGTGGACCCCGTTCCAGTCCTCGTACCACTCTTCAAATTTCGTGGCAGAACCGGGAATCGAACCCGGGCCTCCGAGTGTGGCAGCTAATCACACTAACCACTACGCCACAGAGTTGGAGCAAACCAACTTTTGTTAAGTAAAATTCCGGCTCCTCGGCGTCTCGAAGAACCATAAAATTAATTAGTGGCACGTAACGTTACTAACATCGTTAAATAAGTAATTGGAAGTCCAAGATATTTAGGTTACATCCGAGGCAGCACATCCAGCACATGTGCAAGTTTTGAAATGAAAACTCACATCCCTATGGTAACGTAAGTCTGATGGTTGCGATCACGATATTAAGAGGAACGTAAAACTACAACTAACTATACTGAGGCCGAAATACAAGATAAAATTGAACAGTTCCTGGAAGATATACGTTGATGGAAAAGTACTTTACGTACATATATCTGAATATCATTTCCTTCGAAGTAGTTGCGTTGTGCAGCAACGCACCTTTCTTACAGTTTCGACCATTCCTGAAATGCGGCCTGGGAGTCATTTTGCAACAGCGAAACCAGAATCATTTGCAATTCACGCTGCATGTCGGCAAAGGTGTGAAAACTGCGAATATTCAGCTGCATCTTCATTTTCGGGAAAGGGAAGAACGACGGGCTGTTCCAATGCGACGACTGCCTCTCTGTCTCAGGGTCGTATTCGTAGACCCAAGACTCGTTACCAGTGATGATCTTGAAAGTAAAGTATGGCTCATGCGTGGAAATCTCTCGGGGATATTGGTCATACTGTGACATGATGTTCCTTCTGCTCAGGGGTCAGCAATTTAGGTGGGGGGGGGGGAAGTCTTGTAGGCGACACGCCTATTTTCAATCCGACGTTAGAATTATCTGCACATCATGCCAAAAATCTCTGTAATGTCGATAAAGGTCCTCCGATGATCCTCACACACAAGTTCTCGAATTCGTTCCACATTTTTGGGTGTGATGCTTGTGGAATACCTTCCGGATGGTTCCTCGCCTTGAAGGCCTGTTCTTCCGCTTATGAAGTGCTTATGCCACTCGAACGAGCGCGTATGACTCGTCACATGCTTGCCGAAGCAAGCAGATTTACCTTGTTTAACGCGAAATTCCATTCTTGCTCATTGTTATCTATGTCACTACACACCGGGCGACTTTCCTCTCCCATCGACTCCATAAGATTTGTGTCGGTGCGACGTAAACCAGATTAAAAAAAAAGTAACGACTTCACTTCCGTACTACTCGGGCAGACATCAATTTCTCTCTGTTTACAGACATTATCCTCTTGTGAATATTGCGAGGTCCCTACAGTATACGGAGCACTATTTGAACATCCATCCGTAACCGCTATTCAGAAACTTAACCGTTTTGCAACTATCGCTGACCCAAGGTCCTCGTTTACCGATTTGTGCACTTGTGTAGTATCCTTTGGTTTGACTGCGAAATATCAGATGCTTTGTTTCTTGGAAAGATAACCAGGAAAACTTACTTTTCGAACAGCCGTCGTAATATCGAAATTAATAATCATATTTCTTAAATGTCCCTTCAATTGCTTTAGGTTTTATGAGACGTTCGGGTGTCGGTTGTTTGAGCTCACGAGCGCTTTAACGTTTCCAAAACGTCTAAAACCTTCAAACGTCACCGAACTCAACTACAATCGAATCCGATTCTAGGAACAGATGGACGGTGACCAAGAGATTGTGATACTTTCCTTGGTGAAATATGAGAAAAGATGATAGTGACTAACTTAGATATCTTGCGATAGAGAACCAGCAAATGTTACGGAATCCTATTAACGATCTCATTTATAACAACTGAAGTAAATACACAATCTAGAGGAAAGAAGAAAAATAATTAATACGTTGACTTATATACATTATATGTTGGTGAAATGGGAATGCTTGAATAGTCAAGGGAGGTAGTAAATAAAACGCTATGCTTAGTTTATTGAATTTCGACGAACATGTTCTGTCAGATAAGGATTATAGCTATTGCGTCAGACAGTGCACATATATTTCAGTACAAAACACAAACAGTGCGGAATGACAAGACAGAGAAATGAACTCTAGCTCTCTTGTTTAATGAAACATCTTTCCTACCAGTGAATTGTCATTACGTACTGCTGGTGAACACACATCTATTGAGCTGACGCTGCGGTCAACATATACCTTTATTCTCTAGAGGCTCATTCAACAGAAGAGTTGAAAGACTTCTTATTCCACAGACGAAGACGTTTCTCCTTGATACGTACTGTCCTGTATTTACCCAGCACACACAAACATAGGGAAGTAGGTCATGGAGGGAGGGAACAGGTTCAGTTTCTTACTGTGTTTCCTCCCGAGATCTCTGATAGTCAGTATTAGCGTGACATAATGTAAAGGGCTTGAGACTTCTTGTTTATCGGTCCTCCGTATACTTGGAATGCGACAAGCTCTGTTCTGATAGCCTGTCTTCCTTGGTTTGGGAATTTGTAAAACTGGGGCACGGCAGCCCCTATTCCGGCATTATTGAAGTCTGAAACCACTTCCAAATTCAAAAATAAATTCTTAGACATACTTAAACCCCATTATTATAGCGTGTAGCCCATCAAAACACCTGCAACAATGAATACATTATCATAAAGACACATTCGTGACCGTACCGTACCTCTAGGCTGAGGCCTTAGGATCAGCAGGCCGAAGGTTCAGTTCACGGCATTTTGGGTGTTTCAGCGACGTCTAGTTAATTCTTCTCACTCTGGAACTGGTGTTTTTGTTTATCTTAATATTCTCTCCTTCATTCACACACAAACCACGACAGGCACACTCGAACAATGAATATATCCCTCAACATAGAGGTGGCACCGGGCGAGTTAGGGTCGCGCAGTTGTGAGATAGTGGGTTCGAACCTCACTGTCGGCAGCTCTGAAGATGGGTTTCAGTGGTTTACCATTTTCACACCAGGCAAGTGCTGGGGCTGGACCTAGATTGTGGCCCACGGCTGCTTCCTTCTCACTCCTAGGACTTCCCTATCTCATCGTCGCCATGAGACCTGTCAGTGTCGGTGAGACGTAAATATATTGTTTTGCAGAAACATAGTGGTGGCGTCACGATGGCTATTCAGCTGTAAAACTCGACCAGGTGTGTGACACACATGACATCTGCGACTTTAACATAGTGTAGGAAAATGCGTTAGGAAAACGAAGACACTTGTTTATGGAGAATATTCGTATATTATAGAGGAAATCATGTTGTAAGTACCTGTAGAGAAAAGAAAATATTCCAACAGAATACTATACTGTATATATGTACAGGCAGGTGTCGAAAAAAGACACTAATTGTTGTACAAAGGTAGTGACTTTGAGGAAGTGCAAAATGGAAGCATATTACTTCGAAAATATTATGCCAGATTCATTATAAATTTACCTACAGTAAAAACATTTAAGAAATGATGCCTACTTGTTGGTGATGTAACGCGCTCTCTGAAATAGAAGAAAAATAATTCTTTAATTGTTCAACACCCTCGTACAACCTCCATCTTCACCATCCAGCAACCTAACTAACCATGCTGTGCTTCCATCGGCTTCCCTGACATGTGACTCTCCTGACGTCATCGAACTTTCTTGAAGCTGCTCCATGCTTCCGCTCATGAGGACGTTCCATCTGTGCTGCTGTATATGTGCCAATTATTTTCTTCTTAAGTCAGTCCGGCTTTGATAGCGGTCTTGTGTGGAGGGCCTTTCGCAGACGTGCCTGTCTTGTGCACGTTCATATAAATCAACTGGATTTGTGCATCGTATGAAGCTGGGTGAGCGAATTGTTGTGTTTTATTGAACATTGGGAGCTTGTCTCCCGTTTCCTCCTTAAGGTTCTAACTTGAACTATCTATCTATAAATGTTTCCATTCCCCACCCTGAAGGGGTGGGGCGGGCCACCTAGAGGGTTACTCCCTCTCTCCGGCCAAGAGGTGCGGGCGGGTTGGGGAGATGTGATGGAAGAAGGAGGTTTGTAAATGATGTGAAGAAGGAGGAGATGGGAGAGGAACTTTGCCTATGCCTAAATATTTTACATATTATTTATTTATTCCATCTTTTCTCATCTTTTTTTCCTTTTTATAGAGAACGCACATACAATCTACAGTTTGAACAAACTATATACCAGGAATTTTCTTGCCATCCTACTCCTGGAAGGACATGCATGAAAATAGAAAACTGAATTTAAATACAAAACTTTTTTTTTTTTTTTACTAGCACACTGATACATCAAAAAGTTTGTATCATAATTTTGGGTGTTTACATTTATGAGTGAAAAAATGTATGAAAGATTGAGCTCTTTGGCTAGAGTTAGAGAATGTGTAGTGCTTTTAGACGAGAGTTTCAAGAGGTGTGAAACTGAAGTGGGTGTTGAAGCCCAAGTAAGTGGTTCAAAAATGGAGGTTGAATATTTGGTTCGCCGCGGCTTGTAGATGAGTGAGGACTAACAATCTATGGTAGGGATAAATATGCTGTAGGGAAATGATTAAGAAGCGGAGAAGATCTTCAACTGTAGGTGGTGGGAAGAGGGAACTGTTGGGTGGTGTGGGCATGTCGATGGGTCCTATAGGAGCTGTGAGCTCAGGTCGGTGTTGGAGAGGTGCAGGGTGGCTTCTGCAACGGCGCACAGTGGTCTAAACACCGATTCTAGCCGGCAAAAAATCGATAAAATCGAAGTCAAGAAATCGCTGAAAAAAGTTTGGGAACTCATTCTAGACACCCCAGGTACCTCATATCTACCCTATATAATGTGCTTGGAGTGTATAAGTGGCGGGGAATGAAGCACAAACATGACAGTTTTAAAAACATAAAAAAATAAACATTTATATCTTATTTGGACCAACCAGGATATTGAAGAACCCCTTTTTGGAGGGTATTAGTTGGGTAAATTCACAAGGATAAGTCCTTCTGCACGCGCTAAAAGACCCTTATCAACCAGTTAACTTCTCCATATTTTAGACTTCACTGTACTCCGATTTTACGGCGTTTTCAGGGCCGGAAACCAAAGTTACAGGTAGTTATGAGTTACTGATTTATTTAATCGTTATTATACACTATACTAAAGAATTTCCACCAAAAATCAACTGCCAATTCTTGCAACTTTTAGACCATGTTAGACACAAAGGTTATTTCAACACTGACAAATATTTGGAGTGCCACCTGCTATATCTGCGGATGCTTACCATCTCAAATGAATGATCTTCAATTAAATTCCAGTTTTTGTATTGGGGAGGAAAACCTAGAATATGGAGTTTCAGATCTGCACGCATTGATCACGTTTTTGGAGTGCATTCCGCACATAGCTTACAAACTGGAATTGCAAAAAGGTAATTTAAACTCTAAACTTTAAAAGAATACCATGGATCTGACTGTATTTCTGTATTTCTTAAAGGTAGTTTACGAAACACCACGGATGAACAAAAGCAAGATGTCATAGATCGAAAATCCACTATTCAGGAGGCTTTGTGGAAAGAGCTTGACCTGAAAGTTAGCAGGGTTGTTCGAGGGACTGGAAACTCGAACACCGGCAACATCTCAATGAGGTTCTTTCGCAATCCGAAAAAAGCAGCGGAAGCAACCGCAGTCAGCGAAGAATTAATCACGAGATTTGTTGTTATATTCCAGGTACAACAACAAAACCCAATTCAACTATATATGGACTTAGTTCTTTCGCTTCACGATATTTATACTCTTCCCTGGGTTTTAGGTTTCGTCTAGTGGTCATCAGGTGAACGATGAGGCTTTCAGCACGTACTCTTTAGACACTGCAAAATTGTACGTGTCCCTATATAATTGGTATCCTATGCCTCCGACCGTCCATAAAGTCTTAATTAATGTTGTTCAGGCGATCAGATACGCCCTTCTGCCAATCGGAAAGCTGTCCGAGGAGGCCCAAAAATCCCGCAACAAGGATTGCAGGTTCTTCCGGGAGCGCCAAACCCGGAAGACCTCCAGGAAGGACTCAACAGCTGATCTAATACACAGTCTCCTGTTTTCGTCGGGCCCAGTAGTTACAAGGCACCTCAGCAAAGCCGAAATTCACTGGAATGAACTGCCCCCTGAAGTACACGCTTCGGTCGTGTACGATGAGGACACAGATGAAGAGGAGGCTTCGGATGAATTGACTTCCAAAGAAGAGAGTTCCAAAGCAGAAGCAGACGTTGAAATGTCAAATGCAGGTAGTGAACCCAAGGCATCACTCGTAAGTAGTCTTACTAATAAGTAACATGGTGCTAAAAATCGAAACATTTCAAATATAACATAATATATTCTCATTCCTTTTCCACGTCACCTTCCTGGCCTAACATTTACATACGTTGATATGTTTTAGATCATGGATTTTGATGATCGATTATTATGAAAATAAAATCATGACCTTTGTCAAGGATTCCATATGTTTTCCTTTCTAAACCCTGTTCATAATTTCATTAAAGAGTTAACGGGAGCGATAGCGCGCCATTTATCATGAATTCATTCGCGGAATACTAAATTTCGTCCGGCTACCTTAAGTTTTGCGAGTTAGCGGACGCGTAGTGGATCCGCTACTCCGTTAATGAAAATCCGTTAACGGATTCGTAATCAGCGACCTCGAAAACCCCCGAGTATGAATTTTCGTCGGCTTTTGCGAACCCGGAATGATGATGTGATTTATTGCCGGCTAGAATAGGTTTTTAGACCACAGTGCGGCGTGAATACGGTGGATGATTGCCTCCACAAGTGTGACACAGGGGAGGGTGACGGGTGTTGGGGCAACTTGATGCAGAGTGCTGTTGGCTCAGGATGCTCTGCTGTGCACTGAATGGTAGGGTGGTTATTATATGTGAGGCATCGCTCACACCTGATGGATTGTAGTGGCGGGGCTCGGGATGACTCCACTTTGTGATGGTGTCTGTAGATTGAAACTCCGCTGGCCAGTACTCGATCAACATCTTCAGGTGTCGGCAGTAGGATTCGAACTATGTAGGTAGGTCCTGTTGAGTTCTTTATCCTGAATACATTCTTCGCTGGGATGCTTTCGGCTTTAAGTTCGGCGAGGGTCTACACCTCGTATTACGCAGCTGAGGAGTCGATAGCGTGTAGGAGTAGGCGGAGCTTTAACCCTTAGCCCTCTTTTTCTTCTGAACACTGCTGCCTCTCCAGCTCCATTTAAGAATCTGCTTGCAGAGGGATAACAGAGAGCACAAACATATTGACGGCATATTTATAAAAATTGGCTAAAGCAAACACAAAATAAATATAATACAGGTACAATACAGTATCAGGTGCAATTCTCAGCATTTTCAAACCTAAAATTATCTCAGACAGTCACTTTTTGTCTGTAATAGTGCAATGTGTGAAACTTCCCAAAACACTCGCCGGGAAATAATCCAGGCTTTTTTCTGCAGGTATTGCTGAAAAAACCACTCTCGCACCGTAATTTAGGCTTACTGTTCATTGCCATATTTAGGATTACGCCTAAAAATGCTTTGAATTCAGGAAAAGTAACATCTATCCACGACCCCCTAATAGACTCACATGTGAGGGGCGTAACCTTTTTAATGTTTACACTAGCATACCTGTTAGTCTCGCGCACAATTTCCGACAATAACTCGTCAGCCAAAGGTGATAATTGGAAAAAGTCAAGTTCATTCAACCATGCGGTTGTTTATAACCTGACGTACCTGTTAATGAGCTTTTGAAATCCAAGTCAGTGTCGCGGTATTTCCTCCATCCATCAGAAGAGGTACCAGCATTGCCATTCAGCATAATTTCCTCATTATCGGAATTTTTATCACTCAACTCACCAACACAATCTCATTCCGCAATATATTTCTCACCATTTAATTGAAAATCACTCCAACTATTGCTGAAATCAACGTCACTTTCGCCTAAAAGTATGGCGATTTCTTTCTCACGCTGCTCGAACGACGCCATGTTGCTAAGCAATGTTTGTTTACAAACGCACATGGTCTGCAAAGAATCTGCACAAAGCCTGATTTCAAAGAGATTAAAGCTATACATGGCTTCAAACTTTAGTCGAAGTTTTGCAGTACCTTACTGTACCTGTTATTCATGCACGCGTAACCCGACAAAGGAGTTATATAGGGAAGAATGTCATGTCGGGCATTGCCCGACATAGGACCTATGCGGGCTATTCTCTTTGTCGGGCATGGCCCGCCGCGTGAGTGCTAAGGGTTAATGGGTAGGGGTGGGAGGCGTTGAAGTGGGTTCTTAAACCGAGATGATCAGATCCTATTCTAGTAAGCAGGTTGGCAGCAGCATCCCCGTTGACCTGGATGATGACTCCGGCAGTAATTTTCCGGATGTCTGCGATATCCTCCCGGCGCATGTTGAAGCGAAGCAGAGTGGCAAATATGGCGTGAGATGTTTGGAAAGCAGAGGAGGTATGGGAACGTAAAAAGGAATGAGTACCTGATGGAGTTGGTTGAAGAAAACGGGAGTAATTAATAGGGCGTCTGGTGCTGGATTCAGCAATGGAAGAGAGGAGGGGAGGAGTAGGTGTGGTGTTGGTGGTGGTGTTGGTGTTGATGGTGGTGATGGTTGTAGTTGCAGGTGGAAGGTCTCCCTGCGTGTTGACTTCAATGGCGAGTGGCGGGTCACGGGACGTGGCGGGTAAGGGATCCGTTCCGAGGCCACATCCAGGTACCGTGTGGCTGATACTTGTCCTGGAGTTGATCTTGGAGCCAGACTCGTAAAGTGACTTTGCGGTCTTGAATTATCTAAAGGTGGAGCTGGTGTGGCAGGAATATATCTAGGAGCAGCGTAGCTGGACATCACAGCCGAGTGGTAGACAATTTCTGCTGTTTGGTTGAAGTCGGTAATGGCGCTGGTGGTGACATTGGCCGTCAAAGAGGTGGTGACTGGGCTATAAAACGGGTATGGAAACATGGAAAATAATATTCTGGAGTTCACTCAATGTACGGCGAATCAGAAATGCGGAATTCGTCGATGATGGGCTCGTCCCGAAGTGAAACCTCCCGGATTTTCTTCAGTCCACTTGATCAGCACACATTTTTAATAGGGAATGCCCTACGTGACTGATGTATCATTGTAGAAAACCGTTGGACGGCGAAGGATGTGTAACTTGAACTACTACTACTAAACGTTTAAATTCCTCCCCTGAAGGGGGAGGCGGGCCTCTTAGACAGTGACGCCGTCTCTCAGGCCGGGAGATTTGTTACGGTGAAGGAGATGTGCGGAGAAGGTGAGGGGGTGGGCGGCCATGGCCTATACTACCAACCTACCAACCAACCAACCAACCAACCAACCAACCAACCAACTAAGCTTTCATTCCTTCCCTGACGGGGGAGACGGGCCACCTAGTAGGGAACACCTACTCTCTGGCCAAGAGAGTTGTGGGGGTTAAAGGTGATGTGCTTATGTAGGAGAGGGTAAATAGTGGTGATGGAAATGGGAGATATGATTGGGGGTGTCTTGGTTTTCCTCTTTCTGTCTTCCGTTTATTTTTATATATTTTTATTCTTATTTTTAGTTTTTAAATACTTTTTAATATTATTTTAATTTTTTGTATTTTAAATATTGATTCATAACATTATTGGTGTTTTTTTTTGCTACATAACTGCACAAAACATAGCAATACATAAATACAGCCTTATTTCATCTTTTGTTTTTTAACTGCTTAAACTAAGACACTTTACAAGTTCCGTCAGAATGGAGAACGGAAGGTTCTAAGTAAGCATAAAGCCACATACAAATATAAAGGTACATTGAGTGGTTGCTAATGGAATTATCAGTTTTATATTTACAATTTGGAGAGGATAGTGCTATTTCGTGGCCAATGGTGAGGTGGTCAACGTGGCATCTTAGGAACCGTAATATCAAATACTAAGTGGGGCCACTGCGATGGACCGTGCAGCTATAGTGTGGAGAGAGTGCGTAGGGTACCCAAACACAGACTTCGCTACGGGGTTGACCGGTCTGTGGGTTGAATGAGCATGTGATAGAGGTGGAGCGGGGATAGGGTATGTCGAGGAGTCTTAAACGGTAGTGACCAGAGGGGGGACGTGACTGGATTGTTGGGGGTCAGCTTTATCGAGGAATCTTTGGAACAGGAGGGAGACGTGGGTATCTAGTCTGGGGAAGGGGAATATTTTATAGAGGTCTTTGGTATGATACAGAGGTGGGAGGCGGAGAGCAATGTGTACCAGACGGCGTTCCATGGATAGAAGAGGTTGGTAGAGGGTTGGACGGGAATGGGCGACGGCTGCCCAGGCGGGGTGACCATATGTTACGGCGAGTCTGATGAATGTTTTATAGGTAAGGAGAAGACGTTTCGTGTTGTGACCCCAGCTGGTGCCGGCCAGTCGGCGAAGTAGCTGGGACCTGCGGGCGGCTTTGGATTTCATAGTAAGGAAGTGAGGACGAAAGGACAGGTGTTGGTCGATGGTGATGCTTAAGTATTTTAAAGTTGTTTGCGGACGGAGGGTGCTCTTTTTGATTTTGAGGCGGAGATGTGCGGGATTTCGGGTGGCGGATAGGCAGCTACGACGTGGTCGTAGTAAGATGCATTGGGTTTTATGTGGGTTAATGCGCAGATGCCAGCGGTTACACCACGAGGTAAAGGATTTCAGGTAAGGTTGAAGGATTCGGTTCATGGCTCGGACTGATGGGAGAGGGGCAAGAATTGCTGTATCGTCAGCGAATTGCAGGAGCTCGACGGGGGAGGGTGGTTGTGGGATATCGGCGACAAGGAGAAGGAAAAGCAACAGAGAGAGCGGAGAGCCTTGAGGAACTCCCAGAGACACCTGGAAGGTTTGAGAGAGTTGGCCTTGGATAGATATACAGGTGGTTCTGTTGTGTAGGTAAGAGGCAAAGAATCGGATGAGGGAGTGAGGAAGGGTGAAGAGGTGAAGTTTATAGATTAGGGCGGGATGCCAAACAGAGTCGAAAGCTTTATTAAAATCAAAGGTGATGAGAAGGGTTGGCCGGGCTAAGTTGAAATTATCGGCAATGAACTGGGTGAGGCGGAGGAGCTGGTGCGAGGTGGAATGCTCGGGACGAAAACCACATTGCGAGGGTGGTAGTAGGTGGTGGGACTGCAGGTAGGAGTGAATACGGCGAGCGAGCATCTTGTCCAGGAGTTTGGCGAGGATGTGATGAGGCAAACTGGGCGGTATGAGTCTGGATCTGACAAGTCCTTTCCAGGTTTAGAAAAGAGAAGCATGGTGGATCGTTTCCAACTGGTTGGATAAAAACCGGAGGTGAGGATGAAAGTATAGAAGGTGGCCAGTAGTGTAAGGTGTACAGGTGGGGCATGGTGGATGTGTCGATAATGGATGCGATCGGGGCCTGGAGCGGTGTCTCGGGTTCGGGATAGAGCGTCTGTGATGTCTGTGACTGTTATCAGGGTGTTTAAGACGTGGGGTGAGAGTGAATGGGTTGAGGATGGTTGTAGGTAGTACGAGGATATAAGGTTTTGGTAAAAGGTGGGGTCAGTTACGGAATGATGAATGGTGGGGGGTAAAGCGTTGATGAAAGTGAGAGGAGAAGATCTCAAGTTTTTCCGCGGTGTTAATTGGAGATCGGCTATTATGAAGGATGGGGTAAGACAGGGTGCGATTTTGGCCAAGAAGGGAAGAGAAGTTACGCCAGAATTTGGAAGGGGAGGCATGTTGAGCGTTTAGAGATGTGCAGGTTGCAGACCAAGATCGACGATGGTGGGGATGGAGATAGTTGGTAATTGTACGTCTAGTTTGGCGATGGAGACGGAGAAAGTAACCATCACGGGTTCCTGAGAATTCAGAGAGGTAGTATTGGGATAGTTTCTGGAGATGGCGGAATTTAGGTGGGGGGCATGGTTTATGGGTTATGTGAAGGGAGGTCTGAATATGGGCGTCGGAGGCGGAAGTTATTGTAGCATGGATGAATTGTGCAACGGTTTCTACGGATTGGGCGTCCGTGGGAGGAGGAGAGGGTTGGGTGAGGGATTGGCTAATGTGGTCACGGTAGCCTGGCCAGTTGGCTTTGGAAAAAAAGAGTGATGATGCACCGTGGGGTGGGGTTGGTGTTTGGGCCATGGGTTGGAATTTGGAGTAGGGTAGGGAGGTGGACACTTCCTATACTGGGGAGAAAAGAGACTTGCCAGAGATTTATTAAGGAATTATGAGCGATAACGGCGTCAGGGATGGTTTGTGAGGAAGGGCGCGATGGTCCTGGAAGCGGAATAAAGGATGAATCTACTTTGTGTAGGAAGGTGTCGAAGTTATGAAGTTCGCTGGCTGTTCGACCATGGAGGTTGAGATCTGTGAGGAGGATGAAATGCCGGAATGAGGTATGGAGATAGGTGAAGAAGTCTGTCGGAAGAGGGTTTTGGGAGTGGCTGTATATTGTGGCTAGATGAAGGATTCTGTATCTGAAATAAATGGTTGCTATAAGGGATTCAGGAAAAGAATGAGGGCGAGGGGGAGGTGGATGCGCGTTGCGATTGAGGTACAGACGGCGATAGCGGCACTCCCACGAGCAATCCCATAGGGTGGTCCGCTCTGTGGTGGGTGAAGCCAAGTAAGTGAGCAGGTTGGCAAGGATGGAACATGGTTTCATTGAGTGACACGGTATGAGCGGAATTTTGGTGTAGAAGAGCTTGCAGGCGAAGGCGTTTTTTTTCGAAAGGATTGGATGTTCAGGAAAACGATGGAGATGGGAGGGTTTTCTACTTTACACGGGTTTCGAGGTGGGAGAAGTGAAAATTACAGTTTAAACCAGAGTGGGTTGTTTGAAAATGGAGGTTTAAAGCTTGATTGGCGGCAGCTTAAAGGTGGGCGAGGACGAGGGGGCGGTGATAGGGAAAGATGTTAAGGAGATATAAGGTAAAAAATCGGACAATATCTTCTATTGATGGGGAAAAACTGAGAGTTGGGTGGAGGAGTGGGGGCGTAAACGGTTCTGATTGGGGCAACAAACTCGGGACGGTTTTCGGGAGGGAGAGGGCGAGCTTTACATAGGCGTGAGTAGGTGGGATGAGGTTGACCACAGGTTTTACAGACAGGTGGAGCCTGGGTGTTGGGACATTCTTTGGCGGGGTGAGGTTGCATGCAATGCCCACAGACCGGTTGTTTGGCTTGACATTGAGCGGTGCTGTGTTGATTGTATGTAGGAAAACGTTCGCAACGTAATGGCTGAGGTGGGGGCCTTGGATAGTTCCACGTGGTAATGTTGTTTAAAAATGGAGACTCCAGTAGTTAACAATCTATCCACGTCAGCCGTGATTGGGAGGATAACGCGAACCAGGAAGGTCATCCCAAACTCATTCCTAATTCGGAAGACTTTCCGTGCGGTGACGTTCTCTGCATTAAGTTCGTAGAGGATTATATCGTCGGTGAGTTCCGGGTCGCCCCCCGATTACGCAGCTAAAACGTCTGTGTCAGGGGGGTGGGGGAGGAGTCTTGATGTGTGGTTTTGAAAAGTGATCGAAAGGGGAGGAAGAGCCTAGTTGTGGTATTGACGAGTTTAGAGGCGGCCGCCTCACCATTGACTTTTATGATATATCCGTTGGAGGTAGGTCTGATGATTGCTATCTCTTCTCTCTTCATATGGTATGTATGTAGGGTGCAGAATATGGCTTGGGCAGAGCGGAACGGGGGAGCTGTTTTTTTAAGGAGATAGATATGTGTGCCCTGGGGGCGGTATTGTAGGAATCTAGCATTTGAGATGAAGCGGGAAGATTGGGGGAGGGGGGAAAGTCAGTGGCCGAAGAGGTGTTGGGGTGAATCGACGCTGTCTCCATGGAGCGGTGGTCCTGGACGAAGTCGGCTGATACAGAGGAGTTATCGGTTTCGGAATGTAGTCCTTAGTGGGATCCTGCAGGCGGCAGAATGTCCTTGAACTGTGATAAACCTTGATGCGAGCCTGGCGCAGTAGGAGAGATGGCCGTCAGTTTTCTGGGTGGTTCAGATTATGCAGCGCGATGTGGATGATGACGTTTGTATTGTACTCGACTAGAGTCCCGTTGTGTTGGGGCTGGCTGAACTGGTAAGTGACGAGGAGGTGGTTGGTCTTCGGAGGAGCACATAACAGAGTGATGAGCGGTGGTGCTTATGGTGTTTGTAGCACTGTTGATGGTGGAACTGGTGGCGTCTGTGGTGGTGATGGTGGTGGTAGTACTTGTGGCACAGTTTGTAGAAATGTTATCCATGGTGTAAGAAAAAACTCACTGTCTCTGAGGGCATTCTTTATATACTCTTTGGAGACCCCTGGTGGGTCAGGTAGTCACCAAACTTGAGCTTTAGCAGTACACTTGCGACTAGGGGGTCGAAACCCCGTTCTGTATTGAAGTGACCACCAGAGCTTCTTCTTTGTCTTCTTCTTCTTCTTCTGCTCCTTACTGAAGATAGTCCTGAGGTAGAATTCTCCCGGTAATGCTAAGTTCACCTATCAGGTAACGTTTTCAAAGAGGAATGCCTCTCGTCACTGATTTCGGTGTCGGATTACCGCTGGACCGAAATATGTGTAACTTGAACTACTACTACTATTAAACGTTTTCATTCCCCTTGGACGGTGACGCCGTCTCTCAGGCCGGGAGATTTGTTACGGTGAAAGAGATGTGCAGAGAAGGTGAGGGGGTAGGCGGCCGTGGCCTATACTACGAACTGTCCCGGCATTCGCCTTAGTGCAGGAGAATGGAAACCACAGAAAACCATTTTCAGGACAGCAGACGGGTGGAACAAGGCATGAAGTCCGGCACTGTGCCCCAGACCCGTCTCCCGAATGCAGAGGCGTAGAGCCACGGTAGAGCCGTAGCCAACTTTCCTTTGCTCGGTTGGCCGGTCAGAGTACATAGCATATGGGACAACAACCCACTCTGCATCTATCGACTTATTTTGAACTAACTAACAATGCTTTAATTTCCCACCCTAAATGGGTGGGGCGGGCCACCTAGAAGGTAACGCCCTCTCTCTGGCCAAGAGATGCAGGAGGATTGGGGAGATGTGACGGAAGAGGGAGGTGGGTAATTTGACGTATGGAATTAGTAGGTGTGTGCGGATAGTATTTAATTGTCGGAGATGTGTGTAAGGATTAAATATTCAGAGGAGAGTGCAATGGTTGACAAGTTTTAGATGAGGGCTAGGAGGGAATTGAAGAGTTAGAGGGTGTAATATTGCGGTTATATTGCATAATGAGGTGGTGAAGAGTCTGAGGAGTTCAAGTTGCGGAGGAGGTTGATAGAAGATGTTAGGTGGGGGTAGGGGTGGACGGACGGGTTGACTAGGTTGAAATGAAAGACTGGCTGGCCGGGGATGACGAAAGGGAGTGTTGGAAGTATGGCGAAAAGTTTGGGGTGGGGAACGTGAGGGTTCCACTTTGAAGGGATGTCGAAAGATGTAGGCACCAGTGTTGATAAGTTGTTCCACATCATTGGCGGTGGGAAGGTTTATTCGGACCATAAAAGTAGGGCCGGAGGCGTCGTAAATCCTGAACGCACGACGAGCGGGGATGCCTGCTGCCAGGAGTTCTTGGAGAATGTCCCGTTCCGAGATGATAGGTTCTACGCCGCGGATGACTCAGCTTGACATAGTGTCGAGAGGTGGTGTTTGCGACTGTTGCGATGATGTTGCGGCGGCTGTTGCGGTGTCGTCTGGTGGTGACACGGCGGTGGAGTCTAGGATGTTGTCGGGGATTTGCTGAGGACAAGGTTGTGCAGAAGTCAGGGTAGAAGTGAGGGAGGATATCATTACAGGCGAAGGATGGCATGACGTAACGGTAGTAACAGAAATATCGTGGAGGGTAGTGGCTGACATCGTAGTGGTCGCGGTGGTAGTAGTGGGAGGTGTGTGATGAGGGGAAGAGGAGGGCGATGTTTGTTGTAGCAGGAGCCTGTGTTGAGGCGCGTTGACGACGGGCAATGTGGTGTGATCTGCTGTAAGGTGGGCTAAGGTGGGCTGGCTGGAAGGCTCCACTAGGTAGTATCGGTCGTGAATAGACACTCCGGTGGCAAGGAGGCGCTTCCAGTTGTCCAACGTAGGTAGATAAAGGAGAACCTGTGATGATGGTGATGAAGTTGAGGCATCCAACATCCGGTGAGCATCGTGGACTGTGTAGCCAGCGGTGCGGAGGGCGTAGCAAATCTCATCTTCGGATATGGCAGGATGAACATCGGGGATGACGCAGGTGCGCATGGTGTTGGGACAGCCGACTTCCAACTCGGTGTCAGGCCTATATGCTTTTGAGTCCGGCGGGGAGCTGAGTTAAAGATGTAGAGCCATCCGGCCGGCAACAAAAATGATGAGGAGAGTCTTCAGAGATTTTTGAAACCAGAGCTCCTCGAGAATGTAGAGGTGATCTTCTTGTGTGTGTGTTTTATTTTTTTATGTAGTATTTAATCGTTCAACATAAATACATGCTATATCAGATTACTGTTGACAAGAGATAAAATAAAAACAACCAAACAAACAACAAACAAAAATCTAAATACATAATAATACAGGCAAAAATAATCACATACTAAGGACGAGATTTGAAGTCGACCTCCTGTAGGCCCTTCTGTAACTAGAATAAGTGAGGAAAGTTGTAATAAAGTGCTGGAGATGATACACACACAGAAAATAAAAGAGAAAAAGCAATTGTTCACTAACACAAAGGGATGTTCCAGTTTTTCTTGTCAAGTTAACTGTTATTTTATTTGTAATGCTTGTTATAATAAATATTTCATTGAGAAGGAAGTTGGCAGTTGATTAAAAGAAGCACTGAGCAACAATAGCACTTGAGGGGAAATTCATACACAGTTCTTTTTATATACACGAACACTGACAGATCATCTTCAGATTCTTCTCTTGGCGAAAGTAAAAGATCTTGAGGAAGTCTACTTTTAATCCGCAGTGGAAGTGTGAATCGTTTTCCAAGGACGAAGAACACAGAATCAGGCACATTTTGGAGTTTCTTGAAGAACGTCATGGCTTGCGTTGAAATCTCGCTTTCCAGAGTGTCTAACTGAAGTTCACGATGTAACTTTGTTTCGAACGTACCAAGGAGCGTTGGTGATGATACGGAGAACTTTGTTTTAGAATAATTGCAGACGTCTCATAGTGGTTCGAGCCGCCCCTCCCCAGACTGGACAGGCGTAGGTGAATAAAGGACGGAGCAGTGATTTGTAGAAAAGTAATCCACATTCAAATTTGAGGGAAGATTTCCTGTTTAGGAGAGGATATAGTCTTCTTAGTCGTGCATAACTTCTGATTTATATGGTATTTCCGTGATAAGCGACGGTCAAGGAATATTCCCAGGTACTTTACGGCCTTGTCATTAGGCGTCCATTGGATGCCTGTTCCATTTAGGAAGATTGGTGGTGGGAGAGGTGGACGTCGAGGAGTAAATATCATGGTTTCACATTTTGGTACATTCAGTGAAATTCTCCAGTCATCTAACCACGTTGATATGGTTTGCAGAGAGGCTTGCAGTCGGCGAGTGGCTGTTAAAATGGCATAGTGGCATGTGAAGACAGCAGTATCATCTGCATACATTGCGATGTTGACAAATGGAGGCGATGGAATATATGGGTATAAATGTTGAAGAGGGTTGGACCAAGAATAGAACCTTGAGGGACTCCGGCGTTAATGAGCCGAGGTGTTGAATGCGTGGAATTGATACGTACGCGAAAGATACGCTGACTCAAGAAACTGTAGATGATGCTGTATATATAATGTGGGATTCCGATTGTGTGCAATTTGTATAATCGGCCTTTATGCCAAACTTTTTCAAATGCCTTTGTAAAATCTAAGAATGCTGCAAGAGTGTGATGTTTGAACTCGAAACCTTGCGCAATGTGTTCCGTAAGACGTAGTAGCTGATGAGTTGTCGAATGCCGTTGACGGAAGCCAAACTGGTGATGTGGAAGGAGAGATGTGTCCTCTAAGAAAGTATTTAGACGTTTAAGGATGATTTTCTCAAATAATTTGGATAACGTTGGTAATACACTCATTGGTAACTCGTGGGTAGTGTCGAAGGTTTCCCAGGTTTGTGAATTGCAATAATTTCTGCATGCTTCCATGTGTCAGGAAAGTACACAAGACGAAGAAGGCCATTGAATATAGATGCAAGAAATGATAGTGCTTTCCGAGTGAAGTGCTTCAAGGCTATGTTAGGGATGAGATCATGTCCAGCAGCTTTCTTGACGGGTGGGTTCTTGTTCAGATTTCGTATTTCTCCCGGTGAGGTAAATTTTATTCTTTCCGGAACTGTAGGGCAGAATGTTGGAAACGCTTCTATTTCACTATTATACTCGTGGTTGATTGGCGGGTTTGGAGTGAATGAAGCTTCAAAAACATCTGCAAGTATATCACATTTTTCAGAATCACTGAAATAATAGGTATTAGATGCTTTCAGAGGAGGAATAAGGCTTGGTTCATGCAGTATTCGTTTGGTTTCCTTCCAGAGTGTACAATCATCAGGCGACAGACCAGAGAGATGATGCTGGTACGAAGCATAACGGTGATTATCGAAAGTTGTGCAAACTAATCTGATAAGCTGGTTTAATCTATGATGTTGCCAAGGTAGGAGCTGAGCCTGCCACAGTCGTCGCATTTTATGTTTAGCCTTGATGAGTCTTAAAATTCTGAGAGGAAATGTTGAGTGAAGAGGTGGCTGTTGCTGCCTCCTTTGGGACAGAGTAGATGCTTCGAGTGAAGTAGATACAATTGTGGTGAAGTGGCGAATGGCATTTTCAAGATCTCCTCTAGTTTTTAGAGGCATATTTGGTTGAAGACAAGAGTCAAGCTGGTGGTGATAAATGTCCCAATTAATATAACCATGAGTAAGAGTGCGTGGTTGTTGAACGAAAGTTTCAGCAGAAAAGGATGTAATTACTGGACAACGATTCGATTCCATTTCAGCCACTGGTCGCATATAAATCGGGAAAGCAACGTTTTTGATTAGGGCTATGTCGAGAATATCCGGCTGGTGATTGAAGTTAGATGGGTAATGAGTGGGTTCGTCTGGAACAGCGACGTGGATGGCATGAAGTTCAGTTGCTGCTAACAGCTGTCTGCCATTAGGAGTTGTTACACGACAGCCCCAAATCTCGTTCTTGCTGTTAAGATCTCCCATAAGTACGGTTGGTAACTGGTCTTGAAACAATAATATTATATCTTCTACATGGAGTCGAGCTGATGGAGGTTTATAGGCTGCTATGACTGCCAAAGGGTTTCCATTGCTTAATTCAATTTTAACAGCACAAGCTTCGATAGTGGTTAACTGTGGTAGGAATATCGGATAATGTTTAAGTCTTTCCTTTATGATGACTGCCACTCCACCAGAGGTAACAGGAGCTGGGCGATCACATCGGTAGATGTTGAAACCAGGTACTGTAAAACGTTCATGTTCAACGAGGTGAGTTTCAGAAATGCATGCTACATCTATATTATGGCGAGACATAAACTCCAAGAAGGAGACACGTTTGACCTTCAAACCGTTAGCATTCCAGTTGAGAAATGTGAGATGGGAAAACAGAGGATTGGCACTAACAACCATTATTAAGGAGTTCTGAGAGTAACTTCATGATAAATGATTGGATTTGAGGGATGAAAGGCGTAAGAAAGGTTATAATCTGTTGGAGAAGGCTGGAAGACGATGCAGGTTGAGAAGAATTTTGCGATGAATTCTGAGCTGAATATACTGGGGTTTGCGGAGAAGGTTGGGAAAGCGGGCGTTGCCATGCTGATGGGTGAGGGGTTCGAACTAGCGAAGGTCGAGATGGTAGCGGAGGAAAGTTCGTAGCATTATTAGCTGGTGGTGCGGGGCGATACTGTTGGGCTGGGTGCTGGTGAACATCTTTGTTGAAAGAGAGGTACTTGCACGCCTGATCTTGTTCTTCATATTGAGATAATATGGGCAGACTTTGTAATTTGCAGCATGATCTTGGCCGCAGTTGACACACGTTGGAGGTACTTGTCGTGGTTTATTTCATGCTGAATAGTGATGATTATTAGGGCATTTGACGCAGCGTGGACTTAACTTGCAGAAGTTTTTAGTGTGACCAAACCTTTGACATCGGGTACACTGTGAGATGTCTTGTGGTTTGCGACGAAGTTCGACCGAAATAATGGCACGCTGAATGTGTGTCAAGTCAATAATTCTTTTTGCATATTCCGTGTTGTCCAATTCAACGGTGCAGAGGGGCATGGGCTGCTTATCTTTGAAAAGAAGCCGTGTAACTTTACGCGCCGGTAAGTTAAGCTCTTGTAACTCTGTGTGAAGTTCCGAGTCAGTAGCAGAGTATGGGACATCACGAATGATAACTTCAAGTTTTTTGGTTGTAGGGTCCTGGAAGGTATGAAATTGAAGTTCGGATTCTTCTAGAAATTTGGTGACGGAACGATAATCGCTGATAGTGGTAGTATTTATTTTGAGAACTTTGCCGCGCTGTTGTGTAGTGTAATCACTGCTGATTACAGTATTCAGTCTCTAATAATTTGCTGATAATTATTTACTTCGCGGAGAATGATTGGTGGCACGTTAACTTTAGGTGTTAATGGGGCAACATTGTCGCCTGCAGTGTTATCATCCATGCGTTCAAGAGGAGCATACTTATTATGAACGGCTGTGAGATCTACCATGTACTTATTGTTTAATCTGGCAGCTGATACAGTTAACTTTTTACTGGGAGTCTGAAAACCATCGTCCTGTTGTAACGGGGGATCGGAGAAGCAAGTGCTTCGTGCGCACGTTTAAGTTCTACAAGTTTACTTGGTTGTAAAATAGGTCGTGATGAGGTTGAAGACATAGAACGTTGATTAAGAAGTTCTGGACTTACATGATGTTGTTCCCGTCTTTGTAAATGCTGCTGCTGTGAAGCTGCTTGTTGCTGTAGATTTGAGGAAACATTCACTAAAGGCTGGTTTGTGTTGACTTGTTGACTGGGTTGAATTGGTTGCGTTGAATCCATGTCCACTGACGACGAATTATATGTTAATGAACTTTCTTTTAATATAGTCCCCGAATCAGGGTTTATTCCATTAGCCATGTTGAGAGAAGTGTAAGTTCGTAGCGTGAAAGCACACGAAGTTTAATTACACAAACACACTGAAGGACGAACACACAATACACGTTATGCTACACTGTAAATACAAGCGAGAGGTAAGAGCGCGAAGTGACTTGCTTCGGCTGAAACTCGCTAGCGACTGTGTTGTGTGTGTGTGTGCTTCTATGAGTGTTCTGCGATTGCGTGATTTGTGTGTAACTTGAACTTACCTTACTCGTTTTCATTCCCCACCCTGAAGGGGTGGGGCAGGCCACCTAGAGGGTGACGCCCTCGCTCTGGCCAAGAGTTGCGGGCCGGTTGGGGAGGTTTGATGGATGAGGGAGGTGGGTAGGAGAATGTGAGAAATAGAGGAGATGGTAGGGGGTTGGGCCTCTTTACTGAGCTTTATTGAATGTGCATTTCCAAAAGTTACAGAGAAGAATTTATAAACATAAACAATATTTTCATTATTATGTAATTTTAAAGAGTATAAGGTGTGTTTTTAATTTGTTAATTTTTTATTTTTTAATTGTTTTCCTTTTTTCATCCTACGCCTGATGCTATACAAAATATTGTCCTGTAAATACATCTAAGAATAAGGACGTTTGCTATACAAGAATTTGGTGGTTCTAATAGCATGCCGTTCTGAAATGATTGTGGATCTTGTGCATTACAATGCGTCATTAAGAGGTGATGCTATTGTCCATTTCTTGATGCTGAGAGGAGGTTGAGGGAATTTATACGAGAGTTTCTAAGGGTGTGAAGTTAAAATTAGTATTTAAGCCTGAATGGGTAGTGAGAAAATGGAGACTGAGTGTCTGATTAGCTGCAGCCTGAAGGTGTGTGAGAACCAGGTGTCTATTGTATGGATAGATATTTAGCAGGGAGATTGTAATACATCTGACAAGATCTTCAATTGTAGGGTGGGGAAAAGTGAACGAGTGGGCGTGGTTGGTGGGTCAATAGTGCGAATCGGGGCTATGAATTCTGGGTGATTTCAGGGAGGTGTCGGACGTCCTCAACAGCGGCGAGAATAGACTGGATGGTAACTTGAAATTTGTTATTTTCTTTATGTAATATCTCGTTCATTCCTGTACAGTGAGAACTTAATTTTCGATTATTTTAATCTAATTCTGTGTAAGATATAGTGTGACTGCATGTAGACAAGGACTTGCTTTCAAAATTTATTACACGATATCTTAAACAAAGAATAGCGTTCCATTGCTTCTCTCTAGCTTAAATTCAAATAAATACCGATAGAGGATTTTGACCTCCGTCCCCTCGCTTACTCATTCCCTGTTCCCTAAGTGTTGGTTTTAGGTACTTCAGCTTTGTATTAATTTTCGCTAGCAGAAAATGTTTTAATTAACTATCACATGCTCTCCTTTTATCGAATTGTAACTTTTTGTGGCCGATTTAACCAATTGTGTAACATTTTCTTATATGAGGATTCAACTCTCTCTTTTGGTACATGCTATTCTCACGATTCCAATTCTATTGATCTTGTAAATGTCTGTTTTATTTTCAAATACATGTTATCTCTAGGTGTTGAGATTAGAGTATATTTTCTCATTTCCTCATATCTGCATTTTCCTGTACGTACCAGGCACCCCGTCGGTTTTCCATTTCCTTCCTGACAGTCTGCTGTTGAATACTAGATTTATGATTTGTTTGCACTTGTTGGACTCGAGTCTTTGAATGACAGAGCATGGCATGGTCATGGGTTTCCGACTTACGAGTTTGAAAATATAATGGCAGATGATCTTCTGTATTTAAAATTGCATCCTAAATTCCACCAAACGTAACAGTGATTTCAGAAATAGAAAATATAAGTACGACACGGCGCTAAAAAAGTGAGTATATTATGTAATTTCCTGGAGGTACACATTTCTCGAAAACAATTGAACCTACGGATAAAATATTTGTTGTGAATATCCACAGGATTTGGATCAATAAGAAAGGTGAATTATATTTTGATAATACCGCGTTATTAAAATTCAGTTAGATAAAATATTAAATGTGAGGCAATACACACAAAAAAGCCCTCATTCTTTTTCTTGAGCAACTATATATTGTGGAAATGATTAGAGAATATAAAACAGTTTTACATGATCAATTTGGAGGGAATCGCATACATAATCGACCACTAGCATGTACTTGTGCCCCCATATTCAGCAAGAGTTGGCAGGGCTGAGTGGTTCAGGCGGCTGAGCGCTGGCTTTCTAAGTCAATTAGGCTGGTTTGATCGTGGCTCATTCCGGTGATGTTTCGAGGTACAGGTAGACCTCGTTATACGCGATAGTTACGTTCCGCAGAATGGCTGCGCATACCGAATTCGCGTAAATCGAGTTATAATATTATACATAAAATATAAGGTTAGGTTTCACTTTACTCACGTATTAAGTTTAAAATAACAGAGGTTCTTAGTATTTTTACAACAAAATAACCATTATCAGGTTTCTGAAACGTATTTTAATGCAAATTTTATACACTTAAAACTTTAACACTGAAACACACAATAATAAACTAAACTCTGCGTACAAGCTCTTGGCTTCAATTTGAATAGCAGCTCCAGAGGGAGGCATGCATTGGTTTTAATGCTCAATCCAATCCATCGCTTCCGAGCGAGATTTGGCCACTGTAGTCACACTTAAGTTAGTAGAAGATTGAGCAGTTTTTTGTTGATTCCGCATTGACACGAATAGTCCTCACAGTGGATTCATTAAGTGCCAAAGTACGCTGAATGTCAACGGTACGCTCACCTTTCTCATAGCGATCCAACACTTCTAACTTTGTTTCTAACGAATACTACTTCGACAGGCATGCTTTCTTTCCTTTTACCCAACGTTTTAAATACGAAACTTGTCAAGTGCAACTTCACAGCTTTACTGACCGAAATTTACGATTCACGTCTCGACAAACACGCCAGAAGATGTTCGTAGAGACGCGCTTGCCCCGTTTAAACATTGGCGCGCGACGTAGTGTACGTTACAGAGTTCGGCACGCATGTCTGTACTCGCCTTAAGGCATTACAGCTTCCATGTACTGTTAACAGATGACAGCATTAGACTTAAAACCAAAATCGCGTATATGCGAAATCGCGGATAACGAATCCGCGTATAACGGGGTTTACCTGTATGTAAATACGTCAGCTTCATTTCGGTAAAGTTACCGGCACCTACAAGAATTTCTGTGGGTCAAACTTTCCGGAACCACAGCGTTTCCGAAAACAGTAAAAGTAATGAATGGGACATAAAACTGCTACTACTACTACTACTACTACTATCTCTGTGACTTCCTGTCACTCATGCTCTTTCTATCTCACTCAGCTATCACACCAACCTGACTGCTGCTACTACTACTAATATTTCTAGTAGTAGTAGTAGTAGTAGTTGTTGTTGTTGTAGCAGTCAGGTTGGCGTGATAGTTGAGTGCTATAGTCACTTGTGTCTCGCCAAGGAGGGTGCAGATCAAATGCAAGTGAATTGTTCAAAATGGAAGTCACCTCCCTTCGTTTCGTATTACATGCAAAACTTGAGGTCCTGTTGCTGTAATCACGATGTCATCATTCACGTCAAAACTACAAGCTAGCTTGCCTTCTCCTTCTTTTAATTTTTAGAATAGGCCTACTTGGGACCACGCTTGTTCAATCGTTGGGCTTCTGAACTTAGCCCAGTATTGTTGCACCTTATCCCTGTGTAGCTTCTCTCTTTCCTCCGACAATTTTGGGAGAGTACGTTTCTTCTTTAGTGTTTTTGAAAACCATGAACTTTCTTCAGGATCTGTCTGACAGCCTGCCTGTTTTATGTCTGTCATCCCCAGTTCTTTTGTGTCCGTCTCATTCTTAGTCAACCATGTGATACGGAATTTCGTATTTCGCCAGACGGTAAAAAGTGGTTTGGTCAGTTGGCTGGGAGATAATCTTGTCACATGACAATGACTGAAACATTACACAACAGGCATCCGCCCGGAAGGCCTGTATGCCGTGGAGTGTCTGTCACTAAATAAAAATATTAGTAGTAGTAGCAGCAGTCAGGTTGGTGTGATAGCTGAGTGAGATAAGGATCATGACTGACAGGAAGTCACAGAGATAATAAGAATTCTCAGAACGATTCTAGGCCCGACACTGGAAGACAGGGAATTCCGCAGATGTCATGATTCGGAACTCTACTCCCAGATTATGAGATTCTCTGACTGTACCAGGGAAATGGGGGCAGTCATATTATGATAATTTACCAAGTTTCAGGTCTGTAGCTTGCACCGTTACGCTATAATAACACAATGAATTCTCTGACGTAAAGGGTTAATGGCTCGATATGCAGGACGATGGTGTGAATAAACACCTATAAATGTCAGAAGAAATGTTTGTTGATCTTTTTCCCAGTATCTCGATGCGTTTAGTGGTAAAAAATTAAATCGTTTTGACTTGAATGGTAGCAAAGGACTTCAGGCAACGTAGATACGATGAAGCGAACGGTGCACAACGTCGCCAACCTCACAGGGAGGGGAGGAGCGTCCTGTGATATTTTTACCTCCTGGACATGACTAGTGTTTAGATAATGAACATATTCCATACCCTGCCATGGCGCAATTCACATCGAGGAAATATTTGGACATCATTTACATTTACGGCGAAGTAGTGCAGAATGCAGCTGCGAAGATGTACGCTGAATGATTTCCACAAAGAAGGGCTCCACAACGGCATGCTGTTATAGTATCTATACAGAGAATACCTGATACTGGAGACGACATGCCCAGGCGTGAAGCTCGTGGGTCTACACGTGATCTTCTTGCAGAGGAACGCATATTAAAACTTCCTGCAAAGGACCCCGGCAGGAGCACTCGCCAAATCGCGGTGGTGATAGGAGTTCCCCATTGGACTGACCTGCGAATATTATGGCAATACCGCGGCAACATCCGTACCATCTGCAGCGTGTTTAGAATTTTTCGGAGATATCGAAGAGAGAGAGAGATTATGTACCATGGCAGTCTCTGATTGGATCCATCGTCAATCTAATGGCTTCGTGAATCATACTTTGTTCACAAACGAGGCCTCGTTGACAAGGAGTGGCATCTTCAAATTTCACAACACGAATATGTGGTCGGAGAACAATCGCCATACTATAAGACGTTCTCACCACCAGGTTCGGTTTTATATTAATGTTTGGATAGGGATGTTAGGGGATATTGTCATAGGACATGTGGTATTACCTCAGAGACCTAGTAGCGTATCATATCTACAATCTCCGGAAAGCACTCTATCATTACCAATGGAGGATGTTCCACTCCATATCAGGCGGCACATGTGGATCCAACATTACAGATCACCCCGAACATTACCAATGCAGTGCGCCACCACCTGGACGTCATCTACCCGCAGCGATGGATTGGGCGTTTGGGCCCTATCGGCAGGCCGGCAAGAATCTCCAATCCAAACCACTTAGATTACTTGTTTTGGGGGTGCATAAAATCTAAGGTGTATCGCAGAGCAGTTGAAACCCTGCAAGAGCTTCAGGAACGTGCCTTGGAAGCTGCTCATGACATCAGTTAAAACCACGATGTACTGAGTCGGGTTCAAGAGAATTTTCTCTGAAGGTACCGACCATGTATTAACGCCAGTGGTGGACATTTCGAACACCCGCTGTAACAATGTGCACCAGTTCCCACGAACAATCTGTCGAGGGTGTCACCCTCTAAAAGGTACAAATGTTTTTCCACCGAATTTTCGTTCTTTCTATTAAAAAATAAACCACGCTTAGGGTTTTACGTGACCTTTACTTTTGTGATCATAAGAGACGGGACCTACTTTTAAAAAATGTGAAATTCGAACCATAAAAAGTGACATTTTTGTTCGTAAATCCCACATAAATTTGTCGGGATTCAAACCAGGACTACCTGGTGAAAAACAAGCTGCGATATCACTGGGATTGTTTCTAATACATCTACTTTTACCCCGTTTTCGTGCAAGGTCAGGGATTATGGGAGATTTGGTAGAGTTTTACGGCCGGATGCCCTTCTTAACGCCAAACATCACAAGAGAATTCTGCGTGATAATGTTGTTGTTGTTGTTGTTGTTGTTGTTGTGATGGTGGTGGTGGTGGGTGTCGTGTCGTCTTGTTGTGTACTATGTACAAGTGTTGAAGACTACAGATACATACACAGTTCCCGAGCCATAGGACTTCTTAATATAATAATACCTGGCCGGAACGGAAACGAAACCCGTGGCCTCAAGGACGGAAGGCTAGTACGCCATTCAGCTATACAGCTGGACAGTTGTCTCATTATGGTATTATTTATTAACGAGCCGGCCAATCCGAGCAGCAAAGCACAGTTGTCAGCGGCAAGCTATTCCGGAGAGTGTGCTGCGGTCGGATGGTGAGTGGTATGAATCAGAGTGCCGGCCGTCTTGAACATAGCGTTCCATGACTTCGCATTTTTAACCTTCAAGGTACAACTAAGAGACAGGATTCATCATTGAAATAGGACAATTTTCGCTTAATGTCATATTATTAAATAGTTACCGAACGTTAATTCAAACGTGAAGTTAAGCTCTCTGCTGTCACAAATCTCGGTCAGTCCACTAGCTCTAGTCGTTTATCTGAAAAGTGAGCATGCATGTTGTTATTGTTGACAGCGGACGCTCTGCCTTGAAGGTACAACAGGCCGCAACCGGTGTAAACACTTACATCACGAACCTTCAACGCTGGCTTAGCAGGGGGAGAGGTGATACTCTCACGTGGTGAGTCCCAGGTGGGGGGAGGTCCTAACTGGCTTGCTGGCGGACTTGAGGGAAATAAAGTAGTTCTCGCGGACCAAATACACATCCCCTGTGGGTGAGGGACGCAGATGAACAATACACTGACGGTATTCCCTGCCTGTCGTAAGAGGGAACTAAAAGGGGGGACCAAGGGATGATCGAATTGGAACCATGACTCTACTTGTAATTAGTACCACCACGGGGGAACCCATGGGTCGCCTTTACTTGCACATAGTACCACAATTTTAAGAACACAATAGGTTTGTGATTAGTAGAGACAGTGTGTGCTTCCGGCTGGGTTTTACAGTACCTGTGATTAGTACCACTATATGAGTGACGCCATGGGTGAGCGACACCATGGATCTTCCTTTCCTATGATTAGTACCCACTATGTCAGGAACAGCACGGGATAATAAGAGTCCCTGTTATTAGTACACATATGTGAGGAACATCATAGGTTTGCGTTGCCTGTAAATGGCGCCGTAATGTGAGAAAGGCCTTAGGTCTGTATTGCATGTGTGCATTACATTACCTGTGAGTAGTACCATAATGTGTGGAATACCGCGAGACTACGCTACTTTTGATTAGTACCACAATATGACGAATACTAGAATACCATTATGAGGGGCCGATGACCTGGATTTAGGGCCCCTTTAGACCACACGCATCATCAATTCAGTATTGTGCTTTAGAAGCAGTTCCTTGGTCAGTATTACTATTGTTTAATGCTAGTTTCTGGTAATGTGGGGCATTCCTGGTCGGATCACGTTTTATATCCTGGTCAGTGGATGATTGTGGACTTTCAAATTGTCATTACGTTTCGTCTCATTTCGTACGATTAGGGGCCGATGACCTGAATGTTAGGTCCTTTAAACAACAATCATCATCATCATCATCATCATCATGAAACACTTGCACACGTGCCCCGCAGCCTCATTAGTAGCTAGCGCCAACCACTGCTTTGCAATTATTGCAATTCCCAAAACACAACTTTCCTCAAGAAAGGTGCAAGCTACAGACCTGTAACGTTTGACGTGATCATCTCCCTAAGATTTATTACTTATGTTACTTTGGCGCATCAGTTACCTTCCGCCATGTATAATTCTGGATTCTGTTCTAGATGTCCCCGCGTTTGTATTTTGGTACCTCTGTTTAGGTCATGCAAGGCAAGTTTTTTTCTATTCAAAAGATAAACTACGCTTAGATTTTTACGTGGCTTTTACTTTTGTGTAAGTTTTAGCTCTCTTTGATAGCAATAATAATTGTAAACAGCGGAAATGACTGCCGATATAATCCATGAATTTCTTACCAGGGTCATATTTTCTGAACGACTGTTGCGGTGAGAGATGTGGTGGTAAGACTGACATGAGCGGACAAGGTAAACACTTCTTTGAAAGTCTAGTTCTGATTGAGAATCAGTGGTCATGACTTGTTCGGTTATACAATTCCCGACACGAAAATGAGCGGGCATAAGTGTGGAAGAATAGGATATATGTTTGTCAAATACACACACTGCCAATAAGCGTCCGTTGTTCTATTATGTTAGGGAAGTGACAAGAGTCCATTAGGGTAAATTAGCGAATATTATAAAGTAAACTCGTTCCAAAAGCATAGAAGAACACCATTTTACTGGCCGTATGCAGATGCAAATCCATGTAGTAGCTAGTCAAGAAGATATGATAACGTACTCCTTCACTTTCGTCGTATTTGTTCTCAATGAAATAGCCGCTTTCAGCCGAACTCTTCTCGCTAGGAAAAGTACTATGCCGAAATAATCTGGGAGTAGATCACTTGCTACAACACTTCTATTTCTTTTTAGCGTTTGACTTTTCATGTCGGGAGTGTCCGAGGACATCTTCTGCTCGTCCGTTCTGTAGCTGGTTTATTCCCAGACACCCCATGGGGGTGAGCTACATGTACCACTGTGTGAGGCGTTGTACCGGCTAGGGATGAGAATGAAGTAGCCGTGGCCATGAGAAAAATACCATACCGGCATTTCTCTGGAGTTGAAATAGGAAACCACGGAAAATCATTTCAAGGTTGGCCGACAGAGCATTCATATCCACCGAGTACATACACAGTTAACAGCCATAATTGCCCGTGCCGCACCTCACTGAGCTAACCTGTTCGGTAGCTGCAAAACTGTTTGCTGTTCTTCAGAAAAAGCCAAAAAGAGGGTGTGTGGTAGTACTAAAGACAACATTTTTCAGAGCCTGCCAAAAATCTAGTGTCCTCTGTTAGCAATGTTCTCGATATGAAAGTGGTAATGAGAAATATACCGT
Source organism: Anabrus simplex (assembly GCF_040414725.1). Taxonomy (NCBI): domain Eukaryota; kingdom Metazoa; phylum Arthropoda; class Insecta; order Orthoptera; family Tettigoniidae; genus Anabrus; species Anabrus simplex. Next base: position 925,533,771 of record NC_090266.1, on the reverse strand, counting down.
ACTAACGCTGAATTTGATCGCTGAGTATTTGATGACACAGAATCAGTAAGTACGTTAAAATGTTAATGATGTTTAACACTGATCACTTTTACGATATAACTGTGTTCATTTTATTTCTCCTATAAAGAAAAGTTCTTTAGCCGGAGTTGGGAAGGATAATCTCGTTGTATCAGAATGCATGGCCATGAATAATATTAATTTACCAATTTTAATCGAGAGAATGTACACTGGATGTAGAATTCGACAGCGTTAACATTCTTATAATAGTACTAAGGGAGAAAATAACTGGGATCAGATTACACTCGTGCGGAACTCATTGGCTCACTGAATTAATCGTTTGTCTGTTCTCAATATACAGTAGCAGGTTTCATCCCGACTAGCAAGGAGACCTTGCTAACGTGTCGCAACCGATCTGGTCAATTTTCAATACATAAGGAAGACCATAGCAAAAACTTTCAACAGTTCAAATTGCAAGGCGTAACCCCCACCAAGTTCCGAGAAAATGGGATTTGAATATTTCGAGAGCTCTTCACAAGACCAGCATGAGGTAAATTCTCTCAAAGAACGCGAATCTCGCCTCCGAAATGTTCTTGTATGTTGCTGTTTTCCGTAGACTCGACGTGACGGGAGGGAACCGTTCATGAATATGAACCAAGTGTGCATTGCGATGGGTGATTTGGAAACTCCTCGTGGAGATGAAAACACAGCCGTTGATCAGTGTACTCGATGACTTATAAATCAAGGTTCCTCTTGATTTTATTATAAGTACCACCGGGCTTCATGTATTAAGCCGTTATCCCAACAGAATGTTTACAACGATGTAAGCTGCACTATGAGTGACAACAATATATCGAGAACGATTTTATAGATGCTTTGGTGAAAATATTTCACCTTAGCATAAAACAGAAACTAACAAATGCTGGGTATCCCACTGTGATACCAAACCCGCAATCATCAGTTATAGCTGCGTTTAAGTAGTTCTTGAAACAATCAGCGTTTCTCACTGAGACGCCGATAACAGTGTGCACATTAAAAATCCACTATGGCTAAATACATATTAATGCGCATATTTTTAATTTTCTTGTCGTGTGTGAATGTGCCACGTTCTAGTCTCGTTAAGTACTCTCGAAATAATCAAATTCCTTTTTTCCCGGAACTGGCCTGCACATATAATGAAAATAGATGAAATCGGTAGGGACACATTCGCAAGGTCTCCTTGTAAGTTCGGTGGCGTTTTTGAATATTTGAATGCAACAACTCCGTGTCGCTGGTTTCCTGCAACGTGTACTAAAATCTCTAGCAACGAAGAGACATATTTGTATCCCATTAATATACCGTGTATCAAATACTTGTTATAGGGAGATTCAGTACATTTTGATGATGATGATGCTTGTTTTTTAAAGGGGCCTAACACCTAGGTCATCGGCCCAAATACACTTTGATGTCTTTTATGATATAGATTTCTGCTCTTGAAGAACACTCAGTGGAAGCAGAAAATTGAAGCAAATTATTTTCAGAATATAATCCGAGAGTCCTTTTATTATATACTAGCTGATGTACCCGTGCTTCGCTACGGGATTCTCAGAAAGACTGACTTGGTGGTTTTCCTAACTGAATTCAACATAGGTCATTACAAAAACGTCAGTAGGACTGTAGCGATTGAAAGCAATGTTATCATATAAAATACTCGATCAAATGAAAAACCGCACACTTTCTCACTTTCAACGAACAGTACTACGGTACCGATCTAAGAGTCCAAAGCTCCAGAGCTGGAATAACCAGGTCGCAGACTGCCGTGAACACTCCTCTGTCATTATTTCGTTAAATATGCACACTACTCATTCCAATCAGTGCCTTAGAGTAGGGATTGAATAGCTCGAATACTATGATGAACCAGTGTGTTACGTACCAGATATATCAGAAAATGTATGAACCAGAGGAATGGCATGCTAAAGAAGAAAGTTATCTTACTCCCCAGCTACTTCCTGCCAATATACAGGCAGGCTGTTACAGTCGGTACGACCAGGCGAGTTGGCCGTGTGGTTAGGGGCGCGCAGCTGTGAGCTTGCATCCGGGAGATAGTGGATTCGAACCCCACTGCCGGCAACCCTGAAGATGGTATTCCGTGGTTTCCCATTTTCACACCAGTAACACCACGCTGTACCTTAAAGCCAAGGCCGCTTCCTTCACACCACTATTCATTTCCTATCCCATCGTCGCCATAAGACCTACCTGTGTCGGTGCGACGTCAAGCAAATTAAAAAAACCTCGGTACGCTGCAGTAATCCTATCTATCGGGGATGACAGGAAACAGAAGACAAAAAGCACATCACAACAAACAATGGTCAATGTAATGTTATTGTTGATAAATTTTATGAGCTTTCAATATTGCAGGCCTTCACATTAGTTTTCTTTCGACTCTGTGATATTAGGGTGTCCTACAAAATTATTTATATCGTAGACTGTAGTTCCTTATTCTCAGACTTTACATACCGATTTTCACTAAATTCTGTTTACCCATTTTCTCGTGACTCGGCGCTGATACGGACTTAGTAACAAAAATCCAAATTCATGAATATCTCTGATAATATGCGGTACGGTAACAATGTATAAGACATAAGTGATCGGAAATTTAATAACTTCTTACATAACTACAACTAACTTACGACATAACTAAAGTTATGTTAGTTATGTATTATTTATCGATACGACCACTGATAATATAAATAACGTATTTGAGAATTACATTTCAGGCCTTCTCCTAGACTACCATTTCACTCAACGTGAATAAAATAATTTGTAGCCTAGATTGCAGTGGTTCATCACCCGACATTACAAACCGATTTTCATTAAATTCCCTTCAGCCGTTTTCTATTGATGCGTGTACATACATACATACATACATACATACATACATACAGACAGACAGACAGACAGACAGACAGACAGACAGACAGACAGACAGACAGACAGACAGACAGACAGACAGACAGACAGACAGACAGACAGACATTACGGAAAAGTAAAAAAATGCATTTCCTTGTTACTGTGGACATGACAGATACAGAAATATCATTCATTTCAAATTCTGAGCAATGCACAGGCAAAACACTTATTTTATATATAGATTACATTTCAGGCCTTCCCCTAAACTACCATTTCACTCAGTGCGAATAACATTATTGATAGCCTACATTATAGCGACCTATTCCCCGACTTTGCATACCAATTTTCGTGAAGATACGACCACTGATAAATTAAATATTTGACAATTAAATTTCAGGCCTTCCCCTAAACTACCATTTATCTCAGCGTGTATAGCCTATATTGTAGCGAAATATTTCCCGTCTTTGTCTAGCGATTTTCATTAAGACACGACCACTAATAACATAAATATTTGAGAATTAAATTTCAGGCCTTCCCCTAAACTACCATTTCACTCAGCGTGATTAAAATAATTTATAGCCTAGATTGTAGCGGTTCATCACGTGACTTTACATTCCGATTTTCATTAAATTATCTTCAGCCGTTTTCTCGTGATGCGTGTACATACATAGATACATACATACATACATACAGACAGACAGACAGACAGACAGACAGACAGACAGACAGACAGACAGACAGAAATTACGGAAAAGTAAAAAATGCATTTTCTTGTTAATGTGGACATGACCGATACAGAAATACCATTCTTTTCAAATTCTGAGCAATGTACAGACAAAACTCTTATTTTAAATATATAGATACACCTGGGTAATTACTGAGTATTGGCAGTAATACACTTTATATGTTATACGTTTATTGCGAAATTGTTCAGAGATTTTAAAACAATTTTGCAATATGCATTCGAACGGAATAAGAGGCATAATGGATTGTAAGCATTCTACTTGTCAGATTTTCTCAATTTTATATTAGACTATTTTCGATCCTTAATTTCTCAGCAACAGGCTCCTGATGAATCTTCCCTTTCTATCAGAGTTGAAGGTCATGGAATTTCACTATTTCACGCGAGGTTTGCTACACTGAATGTAGATAGAATCCGACACAACATTCTGTTAAAGCCAATAACAGAGAAAATAATTATACAGAGCAGAAAAAAATGGGAAGGAAAATAAATCATGAGAGATATTAAGAAGTTTGATATTTCTAGATCTGAAATTAAATTAAAAGTGTTTATATCATTAATTTCGCAGTGAATCGTTGCTAAAATCATGCCCTGTGAAGTGCCATTGTACTGTAAGCAGTGTGAGTAAAACGGAGTACAGGGTATTTATTCACACTGCCAACTTCCAAGACTTGCAACTTATCCGCTTGAATAACTCAACCCTCTTCTCAACCAAGGAACTAGGTATTTCATTCTCAAATATCTGTACAGGCTTTCGTACCTTTTACGCGCTAAATATGGCAGAAGAAGAAATAACATAAGACTTGGGTGCATAGCTCTACTATAATGATCTATTGTCTAGCTTATGGCTACTAGATATTAAATCTCATTTAGAGCGACCGTAGTGCTTCAATGACATCATTGAAGACCGAACGAGCTGGCCGTGCGGTTAGGGGCGCGCAGCTGTGATTTTGCGATCGGGAGATAGTGGGTTCGATCCCCACTGTCGGCAGCCCTAAGATAGCTTGCTGCGTTTTGCCATTCTCACACCAAGCAATGCTGAGCCTTTACCTTATGGCTACGGATACTTTCAACCCACTCATAGCCCTCTCTTATCCCATCGTCGCCATACGACCTATCTTTGTCGCTACGACGTAAAGCAAAGTGAAGAGAAAAAATCTTTGAAGAATTCGTGACAGTCTGACAGGAAAATAGCAAATGTATTGCAAAATTTGATTTACGTGTTTCATAACTGTAAAAAATTGGTAAATATTAACAAGTCTTGTTTATCAATAATTCTTCCTCATGCCAGTTAATTCAAATTATATTATAATTACACATATACATACATACATTTTAATTCTAGACTGTTATGCCTTTCAGCGTTCAGTCTGCAAGCCTCTGTGAATTTACTAAACGTCGCCACAATCCTCGATCTGCAACTAGTGTTGTGGCCTCATTTAGTTCTATACCTCTTATCTTTAAATCGTTAGAAACTGAGTCTAACCATCGTCGTCTTGGTCTAGCAGAGTCCATTATTCTCTTAGGTAACCTATCCTCCTCCATTCGTCTCACATGGCCCCACCACCGAAGCCGGTTTATGCGTACAGCTTCATCCATCAAGTTCATTCCTAATTTATCCTTTTTCTCCTCATTCCGAGTACCCTCCTGCCATTGTCCCCAGCTTTCGCTCCCGTAAAGCAAAGCTGGTCTGAAAACAGACCGATGTAAAGATAGTTTCGTCTGCGAGCTCACTTCCTTCTTACAGAATACTGTTGATCGCAACTGCGAGCTCACTGCATTAGCTTTGCTACACCTTGATTCAATCTCACTTACTATATTACCATCCTGGGAGAACACACAACCTAAATACTTGAAATTATCGACCTGTTCTAGTTTTGTATCACCAATCTGACATTCAATTTTGTTCAATTTCTTACCTACTGACATCAATTTGGTCTTCGAGAGGCTAATTTTCATACCATACTCATTGCACCTATTTTCAAGTTCCAAGACATTAGACTGCAGGCTTTCGGCACAATCTGCCATTAAGACCAAGTCGTCAGCATAGGCCAGACTGCTTACTACATTTCCACCTAACTGAATCCCTCCCTGCCATTTTATACCTTTCAGCAGATGATCTATGTAAACTACGAACAGCAAACGTGAAAGATTACAGCCTTGTCTAACCCCTGCATGTACCCTGAACCAAGAACTCATTCTACCATCAATTCTCACTGAAGCCCATTTGTCAACATAAATGCCTTTGATTGCTCTTAATAATCTACCTTTAATTCCATAGTCCCCCAGTATGGCGAACATCTTTTCCCTCAGTACCCTGTCATATGCTTTCTCTAGATCTACGAAACATAAACACAATTGCCTATTCCATTCGTAGCATTTTTCAATTAGCTGGCGCATACTGAAAATCTGATCCTGACAGCCTCTCTGTGGTCTGAAACCACACTGGTTTTCATCCAACTTCCTCTGAACGACTAATCGCACCCTCCCTTCCAAGATGCCAGTGAATTCTTTGGCTGGTATACTAATCAATGAGATACCTCGATAGTTGTTGCAATCCTTCCTGTTCCCTTGCTTATAGATAGGTGCAATTACTGCTTTTGCCCAATCTGAAGGTACCTTACCAACACTCCATGCTAATTTTTCTACTCTGTGAAGCCATTTCATCCCTGCCTTCCCACTATACTTCACAATTTCAGGTCTGATTTCCTCTATTCCTGCTGCCTTATGACAATGGAGTTTATCCTTTCCACTTCCTCAAGCATAATTTCACCAACATCATTTTCCTCCTCCCCATGAGCTTGGCTGTTCACAACACCACCAGGATGATTTCCTTTTACATTGAGAAGATGTTCAAAATAATCCCTCCACCTCTCCAGTGATTCCTTGGGATCTATTATGAGTTCTCCAGAATTACTCAAAACACTGTTCATTTCCTTTTTCCCTCTCTTCCTAAGATTCTTTATGACTGTCCAGAAAGTTTTCCCTGTTGCTTGACCTAGCCTTTCTAGGTTGTTACCAAAATCTTCCCATGACTTCTTTTTGGATTCAACAACTATTTGTTTCGCTCTGTTTCTTTCATTTACATACAAATCCCTGTCTGCCTCGGCCCCTGTTTGGAGCCATTTCTGATAAGCCTTCTTTTTACGTTTACAAGCTGCTCTCACTTCATCATTCCACCATGATGTTCGCCTTTTCCCATCTTTACACACAGTTGTTCCTAGGCATTCCGTTGCTGTTTCTACTACAGCATCCCTGTATGCCACCCATTCACTTTCTATATCCCGAACCTGCTTACTGTCTACTGTTTGAAACTTCTCACTAATCATATCCATGTACTTCTGTCTAATTTCCTCGTCCTGGAGATTTTTTACCCTTATTCGTTTGCAGACAAATTTCACTTTCTCTACCCTAGGCCTAGAGATACTTAGTTCACTACAGATCAGATAGTGGTCTGTATCATCGAAAAATCCCCGGAAAACTCGTACATTCCTAACAGATTTCCTGAATTCGAAGTCGGTTAAGATATAGTCTATTATGGATCTGGTACCCCTAGCCTCCCATGTGCAGCGGTGAATAGCCTTATGCTTGAAGAAAGTATTCGTAACAGCTAAACCCATACTAGCACAGAAGTCCAGCAAACGCTTCCCATTCCCATTAGCTTCCATATCTTCCCCACATTTACCAATCACCCTTTCGTATCCTTCAGTTCTATTCCCAACTCTCGCATTGAAATTGCCCATTAGCACTATTCTATCCTTGCTGTTGACCCTGACCACGATGTCACTCAATGCTTCATAAAACTTGTCAACTTCATCCTCATCTGCACCCTCACATGGTGAATACACGGACACAATTCTAGTCCTAATTCCTCCAACTGACAAATCTACCCAAATCATTCGCTCATTTACGTGCCTAACAGAAACTATGTTGCGTGCAATGGTATTCCTGATAAAGAGCCCTACCCCAGATTCTGCCCTTCCCTTTCTAACACCCGTCAAGTACACTTTATAATCTCCTATCTCTTCCTCGTTATCTCTCGTTACCCGAATATCACTTACTTCTAGCACATCCAGATGCATCCTCTTTGCTGACTCAGCCAGTTCTACTTTCTTTCTTCCATAAGCCCCATTAATATTGATAGCTCCCCATCGAATTCCATTTCGTTCGCCAAGTTGTTTCCAAGGAGTTCCTCGCCTGTCAAATGGGAGTGGGACTCCGTTACTCCCATAGGTCCGAGGCTTGCTTAAAATGTTCTGAGCTCGGTAAATTAATGAAGCAGGATGCTCCCCTACTTGCACATATTCCAAGTGAGGATCTCTCCTCTAATGGGTTATGGACCACCGGTGGATTGTATAGTCCTAGCCGCCTGAGCACAAGGAGGGCCAGGACTCAGAATATGTACGAGATGCCCACTCCCTTTCCATAGCAACTGGTATCCCGACTCTCAGGACCACTTACTAGGCCACTCAGCCGTTGCCCATGGTTCACGAACTAGGACGTGACTACAGTAACCCACAAACATGAACCACTAATTATATATATATATTAAAATTATAACGTATTGTTGACCTATGATTATAGCAATCACTTCATAGATTATTACCTCAACAGAAGGTATTAGATGTAGAATGCGAAATACATGCCAGGGGAACTGATATGAAATCCCGACAGGCTCAGCAATAATTGAGCTCTCTGCTTGAGTATGAATCGTATTGTACTCGTTACTGGGAAAGATCCTTCTCCATTCAGTAAGATTTGACTTCCAACAAAATTGGAACTAAGCTCATTATAGAACTGTAGGATTATTCGGCGTAAGGGGCACTTACGTGATGTCAATAACATTCTACGCCAGACTAAGGGAAAGGGGAAGAAAGAACTTAAGAATATGCATTAAGATTTGTGGATTCCTAGTGAAGACTGTTGTCGTGTAGTCGCCTCAGGCGTGATAGCCGAGTGGCGCTGTTGTTGGCTTCTCGCCTAGTCCAAGGCGTGGCTGGAATCCTCGTAAGTACAATTGAGATTTTTGAAATAAAATTCACACCTTTATGGTTTCGATTCCACGCAAAGCTGAAGATTCCATGGTTACAATCCTAATATCAACAGTCGCGTAAAACTAAAATCTTGCTTGAAATTGGTTTTCTTCATTCTTCACCTCCTTATCTTTGTCGAAGGCGTAGATTCCCGAAAATTTTTATTACACCGCGGGCACAACGATCGTTTTGTCGACAGTGAATGCACGTCTTATGTATAAGAAACCCCCTGAAGGTAGGGAATTACGTAAGTTAAAGCTTACCATGCTTGCACTTCATTTTCCCTTCCCCAGTGCCCTTCGTTACTCGATTCCATGTTTCCACAGACTTCACAAAGTTCACCTTCGAAGTTTCTACAGGGCAGCTTCGATGGACTTCCACATCACGTCTAATATCCTCGGGTGTTATAGGAACTGTACTGCTGCTTTAACCATATCCACCACCTGTTAACATCTTAAAAATAAGAAATATCTCTACGGACTTAGCTTATTTTCCAAGAAGTAAATACAGAGATTACATTTAATTGACCATAAAACACATAATCCAAACGACTACAGTGGGACCAATCTCTCTCATGCTCTGGTGCACAGCTATTTCTTTGCAAACGTTTGTTTAATATCTCACTCGCTGCGTTATCATTATCTGAAATTTTATTTAAACTTTGTGCTGTTGGGTTACTGGTAATTAACTTCATGCAGTTCTTAACTTAATTCATCTAATAATGGAAATGAACATCTTTTTTCTTTGCTATTTGCTTAACGTCGCACTGACACAGATAGGTCTATGGTGACGATGGGATAGAATAGGCCTAGGAATTGGAAGGAAGCGGCTGTGGCCTTAATTAAGGTACAGCCCCGGCATTTGCTGGTGTGAAAATGGGAAATCATGGAAAACCATCTTCAGGACTGCCGACCATGGGGCTCGAACCCACAAGTGAACATCTGGAGGTCCATAACTGAACAATCTAATTTCATTGCGTAAGTAAGTAAACTCGTGTCCTCATCCTGAGGTGGTGCAGCTCTTTTCAGGCACACCCCCATTGGAGGTGAGCTGCGTGTACCATTTGAACCACATACCAGCCCTCCTGCCATTCTTAAATTTCTAGCAGTACCGGGAATCGAACCCGGGCCCCCGAGGACGGCAGCTAATAACACTAACCGTTACGCTACGGAGGCGGACATTTCATTGGGTGTGAATAAATCATACTGGGTTAAGAGAATGGTACAAGTAACACGATAGAACAGCAGACTAAATATCGGTAATGTGAATTAATGGTTAACAGATGAGTATAAATATCGTCGCGTAATTGAATGTTGTTTACTAGAATGATAACGGACTAAACATTAGAAATGTGATCTACTTGCAACGTAGAGAAACATTGTTAAGCTATTAATAATATCGTTTGGATTGGAAGTACAGTATAGCAAAACGAAATAGCTGTGTAAAACACAGAAGTTACAGACTCAAGCTGAAAAGTTATACTGTACAACTTGCTCTGTAAAATTACACTGGCAGAAAATGAAACCCTAAAACAAAGGAGGAACTGTGTTAGATAAACAAAATTTGGGAGGCTTATTTGCACACTTGACAGATAACGCCTATTCAGATTTGCATGCTTGTAGCACCATTACGTCCTTGCAAAGCAAGTTTGTTTTAAACACGCGGTGTACATTTCGTCAGCGTTTGTTATCGTTCGGTGTTGACGTTGTGAAGCAGGTGAGAGTCAAACATGACGTTTAGGAGACGAAAATGCCGTCAGCAGCTTATTGAGTTTGAACGAGGCCGTGTAATAGGACTACGAGTAGGTGGATGTTCTTTCCGAGATATTGCAGAACTACTTGGCAGGGAAGTATTCACAGTGCCTTTGTGTCAAGAAGAGCTGGGTTCGATCGTACACGCGCCACTACGGGGAGGGAAGACCACGTATTCGCCGCATGGCTGTGGTGGATGGTTCTGCACCTACAGCAGCGTTTAGAACTTTACTTTGTGTGGTTCAGACGGTTGAGGCGCTGGCAGGTTCGATCCTGGCTCGGTCTGGGGCTATTTGAAGGTGCTCGTGTCGGTAGATTTTTTCTTTTCTTGCTAGTGGCTTTACGTCTCACCGACACAGGTAGTTCTTATGGCGACGATGGAATAGGAAAGGCCTGGCCTAAGAGTTGGAAAGAAGCGGCCGTGGCCTAAATTAAGGTGTAATTGCGTGTTGTGAAAATGGGAAACCGCAGAAAACCATCTTCAGGGCTGCCGACAGTGGGATTCGAACCCATAATATCCAGGATGAAAGCTCACAGCCGCGCGCCCCTAACCACACGGCCAACTCGCCCGGTATCGGTAGATTTACTGGCACGTAAAATAACTCCTGCGGGACTAAATTCCGGCACGTCGGCGTCTACAAAAGCCGTCAAAGTATTTAGTGGGACTTAAAGCAAATAACATTATTATTATTATTATTATTATTATTATTATTATTATTATTATTATTATTATTATTGTTGTTGTTGTTACGGAGATATGCGTGGAGCAGAAAGAGGTGAAAGAAGGTGCGGGTGTTGAATGGGCTTAACAACGATAACAGAAATTGAGTTAACACTTTAAATAAAGGTTATATTTCTTTCAGAATTTCAAACTTAACAAATTTTCACTAGGTGAAATAACAATGAAATCTCAGGTACAAATAGCAATGTTGAAACAAGACTTGGAAAATTCAAGATTAGTGAATTTTTACAGATTTGGGGCTTCAAGCCCTTAATTTACACATTCTGAGATACCGGATCCAGTTTACAAAATTTGCGAAATCTCAAAGATTAGAAAGGACGGAAATATCCCAATTTAAGAGCACTTGCTCCAATGGTTTCAATATTTAGCCTTCCAGAGGCACCCCTCACTATAACAAAAAACTTATAAAAGAGCTCACTTGCTCTATACTTCTTACCGCCTACTCAAGGCAACATTACACAAACTTTTAACTTCTGACCTCTCTAGGTCCGTCTTACACTTTTACCATATTTACACAGGGTTATAATTTACCCAAACTCCTGGGCCTTTGTGGAAACAAGAACCGGGTAAATAATTGGCCCGAACACAAACTGAATGGAGGCGTACACTGGCTCTCCTAGATAATGAAGTATTAGAGACCTAAAAGGGCTCACAGCCCGATGATACAGGGGCTAATCCCAATAAACTGAGGTGACTCGAATGAAAATAAATTTAATACATTACAGGAAGGAAAACAGTTACGAAATCGCAATCACCTCAAACCAAGATGAAGGGGAGCTCGAGAGGGTAACTCACTCTCTATCCCCGATTTACAGTTAAAGTCTTTCTGAAATTTTACATGAAAATGAAGTTTACATCAAACGGTTTACATAGCCAGAAATTTGGACCTTCCCCTCGGATACGTTTGCGGAAACAGCTGGAAAGATAGAATTTATGTGGCCATTACGTGGCTGATATTCTACCAGCCGGAGAATGAGGCGCCCCGCCTCCTGCCTTAACACACACACACACTCAGAAAGACGACGATCAATGAGACAAATCAATGAGCAAAGTCTCAGCTTATGTACCCGCAGGAAAGGTTCGAGAGGATTCTGGACTAGTCCGGACACACCCTCTCAATTTTATTGGCAGACACAAAAGTTACACCCAAAGAACCAGATAGAAGCCTGTGATAGGCTGAAAAATAATTACAGAAAATTCCAATTGGCCTGATTCAAAACTGGCGGAATGAGAAAGAAGTGTTGCAAAGTATGAAATATATAAAAGAGACAAATTGAAAATTGATTTACTAGAGAAAACCCATGAACACAAAATTTCTTTCCATAACAGCTTCTTTTACCTTGCACCGGAGTGCACGACCATAGTTTTTTGGTAGTGACATCTGTGGAAAAATGTCCAAACTTCTTGATGTACAGAAAAACCAAATCAAAAGAAATCCAATCAGTTTAGGAAACTTCACAATAACACAATTACTTACTACATCAGTAGTGACATCTACTGATTAAAGTTCCAACTTCATGTAGTAGCAGTTTCACGTTTGATTATATAGATAGAGTTCTTTAAGGCGCATTTTTCAATGCGCGGAGTTGAGGTGTACCTCCCGGTACAATTATTATTATTATTATTATTATTATTATTATTATTATTATTATTATTATTATTATTATTATTATTAGAGCTTCATTTGGCATCAGAGTATCAGCGAACTGTAAGAAATCGATTATTTTAGGGGCAGGTCCGAGCTAGACATCCTGTGGCGTTCATGCCACTCACTCCGAATCACTGCCACCTGTGACTTCAGTGGTGTCAAGCTAGGGCTCGTTGGAGCGTGGAATAGAGATCTGTTGTGTTCTCAGATGAACGCAGTTTCTACCTTGGCCGTAGGTTGGTAAGAACGAAGACAGCTGAGCGCTTGGATCGAAGCTGTCTCTGACGTAGACCCACTGGACCTACACCAAAGTTTACGATCTGGGAAACGACTTTCATTTACAGCAGAGTAACTCTCGTCGTTACCCCCAAGAACCTTGACGGCGGATTTGCACGTCAGATTGGTGATTGAACCGGTTTTGGTGCCATTCGTTAGCAGTATTCAAGAGGCGTTTCCAACCAGATAACCCTCGCCCTCATAGCGCTGCTGTCATCCAACGTGCTCTGTAGAGTGTCGACCAGTTGTCTTGGCGCGCGAGATCACCAGATCGTTCGCCCAATGAACACGTATGGGACATTATGGGGCGACAAATCCAATGTCACCCAATACCAGCATTAACCGTTGCTGATTCGACTGACCAAGTTCAACAGGCGTGGAACTCCATCCCGCGTAATGACATCCGGGATCTGTACGTCACAATGCATGCACGTTTGCATGCTTGAATTGAAAGTCGTGACGACTACAGTGTCTTCTTGTGCGTAAGTGTGACCTGAAATATTATTAAAATAAATATGTTAACTAGAAAATTGTTTAGCCGAAGTTGCATTCCTGTAAACTAATGTTTTCTTGGTTTTTGGATTATATTTTCCTCCAGTGTAAGAAGACAGCCTCTTTCGTCGACCTTTAAGTGTATTGGCCCGTTTGACCTAATGCGTCCTCATCTGATATAAGCTGTCATCCTAACAATGCCTTAATACCGTTATCCAATTATATAGAAACAGTTACAGTAATTTAAGTTGATCTCCTGTTAAAAGCAATATACACATCGAATGGGGAAAGAAATATACAGGATTATTCATCCAAAAGAGTCAGATAAGATAACTCGTTGAGTGTTTTATTTTTACTTTCAGCAATGTTACCAAGGGGCTCGTAACATAACTTACAGTACCTTTCTAGTGTGCCAGTAACTGCTGAGATGTCAGGACTAAGTTTATTATTTTAAATGGAACTGCATCATCTACATATAATATTAATAAAAAGGATGTTGTAAATTCAGAAGTGCGATTATTTTTAGAATGTGGCTTTTACTTCTTGAGAAAACTGAATGTATTCAAATGTGCTTCGTTCACCAGACGAGGGCTACCCTGTTATAACGGATAGTGTCCCTTAGCCGTCACATACCCCATTTTTCACTTTGCCTTCTACGTACGGTGATATTAAATGTTTTAAATCATACAATATTTTCGTAATATACTTTCGGGCACAGTGCTGCAAACCCGCGACGTGAAATGAAGGTAACGCTCACACTTCATGAAGCTTATGCAACGCGAGCCTTGCCCATGTGATAAGTGATTCATTCGAACTGGCCCAACGGCAGGTGAACGACAATCATTTATAAACATCCAATTTTCTCGAGATGTACTATTCGGATTTTAAAAATTAACACACCACTGAATTTAAAGTGTCGTTGTCTGTAACGACAGGTGTAGAAGTTAGTGTAGATCCAATTTAAGAGAACAACGTCAGAACCGTCATGTTATCAGTTACTGACACCCTGGCAAATTACTGCTAACTCGATTATGAATCCCTTTAACAAAATTGATGAAAGTGAAGATAGATTTTCGATATCTTTAATGGTTTACGAATTATTTGTGCAGAAAATTATAGCCGACACTCTATATGTAAGTACAGTGGGTAAAAATAATTTTCACACACATAGTTTTCGAAGTGTAATTATTTTTGTCGTTATGTGTACTCCAGTGCGTCCGCGTCTGTGGTGTAGTGGATAGTGTGATTAGCTGCCACCCCCGGAGGCCCGGGTCCGATTCCCGGCTCTGCCACCGAGTTTGAAAAGTGGTACGAGGGCTGGAACGGAGTCCACTCCGTGATTTCCCACTTTTCCTCCAGGCAAATGCCGGGATGGTACCTAACTTCAGGCCACGGCCGCTTTCTGCCCTCTTCCATGCCTACGCCTTCCAATCTTCCCATCCCGCGCAAGGTCCCTGTTCACCTTAGCAGGTGAAGCCGCCTGGGCGAGGTACTGGACATCCTCCCCAGTTGTATCCCCCGACCCAGGGTCTGAAGCTCCAGGACACTGCCCTTGAGGCGGTAGAGGTGGGATCCCTTGCTGAGTCCGAGGGAAAAAGCAACCCTGGAGGGTAAACAGATAAAGAAGAAGAAGGAGAAGAAGAAGAAATACTTGGCGTGGTAAATTACGACATAATTATGAAGCACACGTAATAGTTTTCCTTTGTAAAGAACAGTAGTAATATATTGCCAACAAAATAAGTTTTCATACAGTCACATTGCATTCGAGTATTGTAGGCCTACCTAATTAGTCTCCACTAACATATTCCTGGCAATCCAGCAAACATGTAGAAGAATACATCATTATTTACAAGCAACAGTAGAGTTCAATAGATCACCGTCAGGGATGGCTAACGCTGCTGTTAAAGATAGAATCGTTTCTCTGAGGCAAGAAGGGGCCAGTTATTGAAAAATTGCTGTCAAGATAACTTCATCTCATGGGAATGTCCAGTATGTAATTATACTTTCAAAAGGACGGGAATGAGCCGAGATCTGGATGACCACGAACTCTAAGAGATAGGGAATCGCCGTATACAGGGTGGTCCGAAACAACGTGAACCGGATATATGAGCGTTACGCTATAGGGTTGGCATACGGATAAATAATTTGAAAAAGATAATTGGATATCTCGCCCGGTTGTCGTTTTACCACCTGCTGAAGTTAGCGAATCAGACCGCTTCCCGGGCGAATTCAAATGGGCTTTGTGAAGCGGTGTTGCTATATCTACCGGTGACTTAGCCCGGCTTGTGACTCGTGATTTACTGACCAAGTGCAACAGGCGTGGAAGTCCATCCCACAAAATGCCAAAAGGGCACCTGCACGACACAATGCATGCACGTTTGCATCAAACATAAATACAGCGCGGGTTTCAGCCGGTGTAACCACCGCGTACTTGCTGCATTGCGATCCTGTCAGCTCAGAGGTCTGTGTTCAAAATCCTCGCATGGCGAAATTTTTTCTTAGACTGGTACTCTCAAGCCGGTCTTATGCCACGTGCAGATTTAGCAACATCGCCGCGCAATGCACATTTGAATTCGCCCGCCAAGTGATCTGATTCGCTAACTTCAATAGCCAATACAATGACAACGGGGCAAGATATTGAATTATTTCCTTCAAATTATTTATCAGTACGACCACTCTTTTAATGCTCATATACCCGGTTCACGATGTTTCCGACCAATCTTTATACTGTGTAACAGGTGCACAAGAACTCTCAAGTCAGTGCT
The DNA here is from genome assembly GCF_040414725.1 of Anabrus simplex. Classification (NCBI taxonomy): domain Eukaryota; kingdom Metazoa; phylum Arthropoda; class Insecta; order Orthoptera; family Tettigoniidae; genus Anabrus; species Anabrus simplex. Next base: position 925,517,436 of record NC_090266.1, on the reverse strand, counting down.
GGAGCAGTGGACGGAAACATCGCGACACCAACGGGCAAGAAAGTGAAACCGCAGACAGTAAGAAACTACAAAGGATACAAAGGCCGAGCAGCAAGAAAGAAGACGTTAATTAGCCAGAGCTGCAGGGTAAAAGGATTAGAATTTGTGCGTTCGTATCTCAAGAAATTATTGGAATTCTGGAAGAAGATTGTGTCTTCTGATGAGACAAAGTTCAACATCTTTGGGTAGACGGGCGAGGATTTGTGTAGCCTGAGCCAAACCAAGAACTTGACTCTAAGAACATAGTGCCAAGCTTAAAACATTGGGGAGGACATGCTATAATGTGGGAGTGTGTGAGGTACGCTGGTATGGAAGAACTGGATATTGATTTTGTTACTGGTTGTTATTGGATGCCTTGGATGCAAGCGCGTATATAAACATACTCCGCGACAATTTCTAAAGTGGTGGTAAAAAAAATTAGGTATCAAAGAATATACTATTTTCAAACAGGACAATGACTCATTATATACGGCCCGTATAGCGAAGAAATAGTTGTTGTATATGTTTGTGAGCAGCTGCCAACATCTCTGTACTCACGAGACGTTAAACGAAACTGAAAGTATTCGGGCATTGCTGGAGTGGCGTGCGAGGAAAAGGAAATCTTTATGAAGGCGAGACTCATCAGCAATTCCAAAGAACAGTGGTCTCAGATTGATCAAGAAAGGACAACAAAACTTTTAGGTTCCAAGCCATGAAGGATTCAAGCCATAGTGGTTGAAAGGGGAATCTACACAAGTAATGATTTAAAATCTACAGTGTTACTAAGAGACCTGCTCTACAAAAATTGATAATATACGATAATCTTTTCCTTGAGAGAAAGTCATTTTATTTTCTTTAATTATACATAAAATATGCTCACAGTGACTGGTACATGATTGTACTTTATCCTCGGTATGACGTCCATGTAATGGTGAAAGAATGGGCTTCCTTTTCATCAATGATCTGTTACAAGATGTGTGTATAGTGAATGAATATCCTGCCCCGCGGTGCAGGGGGCAACGCGTCCGCCTGTCACCCGACGGCCCGGGCTCGAATCCCGGCCGTTTCAGGGGTTTTTAATTGTAAATGATTAATATCCCTGACCTGGGGACAGGGTATTTGTGTCGTCCTTAATGTTCCTTTCCACACATTCAACACTCTACACTTCCGCAATTCCAATTACACGTAGGTTCTTATAATATGGTGTAAGTAATGGCAAAAGATCAACAGGGGTCGACGCCACGAAACCCGCTGTACGTATAGGCGGTTTGTAACATTTGAAACCTAGGATTGAGTTTAGAAGGATTTTAAACACAAACAATACCAGGTGGGTCACGGACGCCGTACTTTCTGCTTATAAATGTCCCGCATGCATAAGTGATGTGTGGGGTGTCTACCAACTGATTTTAACAGGGGAACTAATGCCAGCGGGCAGGTTACGTCAGAATATGAAGAGATAAGAAACAGAGTCACACTCGCAGCATGTTACTCAGCCCTGCCGGTCGAATGCACCCCTTGGCCCTTGCATGAGTAAACATCGTTTTCGACCTCATAGTTCTAGGCTGGTGCATGCTACAGCGTGGAAGCCATTTAACTGGCTCACCACAGCCTACCCAACTCCCTGGATAATTATCATGTAAGTGCGAGTGAAAGGCGATGGAACGCCATTATGACGTAGCCACATTCGCTGCCGATTACCCAGAGGAACATCTTCCAATAATCCAGACAGTGATTCTAACGACAAACTGTAGCATTCCTCACAGTTCAGGTGAGGAAGGAGGACATACAGCCAAAGTATATAGTCACCAACAATGCGTGCTCAAATATTGACACTAAACCGATGCTGAAATATGCGCACCACTGTCACATGAGGGTTGTCCTCCGCCCTCCTTCACGCAGTTGACTGCCAATGGACTCGAATGTTGAATGATGAGGTTGGCGGCGATTTCAGTGATGGACGCCATAAATCAGTGCGGCTCCTCTCCCGTTTCCATTTGCTGCGCCATAGTGCATATCAGCCATTTCTTCGCTGGTGTACCGAAACGGAGCCATTAACACCAATTAACAGCAAACTTAGTCGCCAGTATGGACAGAAAAAATCTGTGTAGGCCTACTGTGTACTGGGGCTGGGAAGTTACTCCGCTAAACGAACGAGAATCTTGTGGATTCGCACCTAGCATTATCTCTGTCTACGCCTATCATACACCCAACTTCCCCTCCCCTTTCTTCCCTTCTCCTTCCTCCTCTGAAGCACAGAATTAGGCTGCGATTTGTGCTCTGGAAGAGAAAATACGACAAGTTCATCACTTTGAATCGCGTGTCCGGAAGTAATAAATTAAAATCATTTATTGGAAACTGAAAGTTTTCTCCGCCAATTCGATCGCTCAATCGTTCTTTATATAACACAAAGAGCATCCCTGAAATTTGTTCGGTATAGTTAAGATACACTCTGTGTAAACAAAGTAGAAGAAAGAGATGAAGAAGGATTTCAAAACGAAATAAAATCCGTCGCACTTCATACGTTTAACAATGACCTAAATCAAGAAACAGACGGTATAGCACGTTATTCGTATGGCCTTTCGTATAAATGACCAAACCACCATCACTGTGTGGGACAACGTAAACTGTTCACAATTTATGCATCCACAGATGCATGCTCCGTAATCCTTACGGCTATAAGGAAAACATCATAACACCCTCGTTCTCATAGAGATCTTTATAGCTAAATAGGAAGGACAAGTATTGCAGTTTACCGGGAGAGTTGGCCGTGCAGTCGGGGGCACTCGGCTGTGAGCTTGCATCCGGGAGGTAGTTGTTTCGAATCCCACTGTCGGCAGCCCTGAAGATGCGTGGTTTCCCATTTTCACACCAGGCAAATGCTGGGGCTGTACCTTATTTAAGGCCACGACCGCTTCTTTCCAACTCCTTTTTTTCTATGGGCTTTACGTCGCACCGACACAGATAGGTCTTATGGCGACGATGGGATAGGAAAGGCCTAGGAGTTGGAAGGAAGCGGCCGTGGCCTTAATTAAGGTACAGCCCCAGCATTTGCCTGGTGTGAAAATGGGAAACCACGGAAAACCATCCTTCCAACTCCTAGGCCTTTCCTATCCCGTCGTCATAAGACTTATCTGTGTCGGTGAGACGTAAAGCAACTAGCAAAAAACGTATTGCAGTTTACCAAGCTTTAGATTCTCATAAATCAAATAACTTCAGTCATCATAAAAAGGACGCTGACAGGATGGTAAAATCAATAAACATTTCTAGGAGTCAATTGTTGTCAAAGACAGTTCAGTTTTCCTTGGTGATCGGTACACCAATACGATGGTCTTTAGTATTTGAGTGAAGTTTGGCGGCTCAACCGAGATAGAAACATTTATTTTTGCTTTGATTCTAGAGGAAATGGAGCTTCCCAAAGAAATGAGGATTTTCCAAAATTTAATTAGTCAAAGTGGATTTTTATGACAATTTCTAGAACACCTCATAGAATATAAATTAAATTTGCAGCTTCAGTTAAAAATGATAGTTATTACCAGATCTGCAACTCTAATAAATCTTTCAAAATCTTAGGTGAAAATGTTATAAAAATTAAAATTTTTGTGTTTCATCCCCAATGTGTAGAGAAAACCCTCGTGAATAATAATAATAATAATAATAATAATAATAATAATAATAATAATAATAATAATAATAATAATAATAATATATTATCTTGCCCCAGAGTTCGTTTAAATATCTTTATGTTAGCTACTGATTAATAAGTACTGTCGTAAATTTTCATTTGCCTCCCTGTACAGTTGATATTTTTTAAAGTAAGGTATATTTATTTCCCGAAATGTCCCAGATAAAGTAAGAACATTTTCCAGATGTTTTCAAATACCATCGGACTGACTCAGGATCAAACCTGCCAACTTGGGCTCAGAAAGCAGTCTGAATCTTTCAGCCTGGCTAGAATAAAATTATATGCATATCACTGCATTCATTGTGAAATTATACACTGCATAATGAAGAACTTTCTGAAAAATGTGCCCTAGAAAGGCTTCCGAAACAACTGAAAAGTACGTAGATTGTTTAACAGAAAATGCACTGTTTAGTGATTGTCCACAATACATAACATGAAGTTCAGAAGCCGAATTCGAAAAACCAGCCCGAAGTTTGTGAAAATCAAGTGAAATGTTCCTGGGAAAATCCTCTTCAAAGCTATATGACTCACGTGTTCGGCTCCTCGGCTGAACGGTCAGCGTTGACGTCGTCGGTTCAGAGGGTTCCGGGTTCGATTCCCGGCCGGGTCGGGGATTTTAATCGTTCCTGATTGATTCTTCTGGCTCGGGGGCTGGGTGTTTGTTCCAAAACTTTCCTCTTCACATTCAGACAACACACTGTATTATCCACTACCACAGAATGACCCAGTAGTGATTATATCCTTCCATTTAGGACTGGCGTCAGGAAGTTCATCCGGCGTAAAACAGAGCCAAACCCTCATGTGTGACACAGTTCACACCCGTGATCCCACAAGTCAGGGAAAAGGGGCAGAAGAAATAGAAGAAGAAGAAGTTTCTCACACCCAGGTCCCCTACAGGGGAGAGAGGAGACACGGCACATTTTTTCTCACTACCTCAGCTCAAGGAATTGCTTTACACAGAAGAATCAATGACTTACGGAGAAATCTAGGCCAGATATTTACACCAGTTCAGTAAAGTACTTCCTGTGTTAGACTTACCGAACTTTCAGCATATTTATCCCTCACCTTGTTTACTCTTGAATAATTCACAACGTCCTCGATGCACTGTGATGCGCTCAGAGGCGCATAAATTCCGCTTTTAACCACACGCTTGCCTGAGTGCAGGCATCTAAGCTAGCAGATTTCGTTTTCATACATCACCCTGAATCTTTATTTGAAGAAGATGAAAATTCTTGTCCATTTTGTTTGGGCAGCTCCTCTGAAACTATATAAGCTCCCATTATTTATATGTTATGGTATTATTGGAATATTAAAACTTATCCTATTGGCATTACAATTTCCTTTACATCGCACCGACACAGACCTGTCTTATGGCGACAATGGGATAGGAAATGCGTAAGAGTGGGAAGGAAAGGGAAAGGTACAGCCCCAACATTTGCCTGGTGTGGAAATGGGAAACCACGCAAAAACCATCTTCAGGGCTGCCGAAAGTGGGGCTCGAACTCAATAAATAATGATCAAGAAATAACTACGGAGTGTTTGCGAGTGTATGCTCTTGTTGTCGTCAACCTCATCCGAGGAGATGAGATGAAAGGAATGACGTAATATATGACAGTAGTAAGATAGAGGGTGAAACCCGGTGGTGGCACATAGCCTTCACCTGTGTAATAACACCACGAGGTCTGATCAAGGCTTCATGTCTTCCTCTGGCGGACGAATCACCATCAACAGCGTCATACTTTGTCGAATCCAAGGTTTTGACAGTCTAATGGTTAGAACTTGTACACCACCACCTGTTCTACCTAGCCGGCCAACATTCTGGTCGTGACATTTTCTTTTTTCAAACAACGGGACTCAAACCGGCTAATCACAGTGTCGGACCATACAGACATAACGCCATAGCCATCATAGCCACCTTGCGAGCAAGCGAATTCCTTACATTTGTCTGGGTTATATTGATAAATGAAAAATAACCGCTTGAAGTTGGAGGCCATATAATGTGTATAAAACCAAATAATTTTATAATTTTTGAAGCTAATTTGTTATGAAATGCACCGTAGGAATATTTCATAAAAAGGGATCATACACGATCTTGAATGGCAAATGGCCAGCTTAACCACGAGATCACATTTTAGAAATAAATTACATCCAATTGTGTACATATTCTTCTTCAGCCATGGTTGCCCCAGGCTACTCTACAACAAGCAAAGCAGAGCAGCTTGCGCGTCAGCAAAGCAACAGAGCAGGCGTATACACTATACAAGAGTCCCATTTGGCCGTGCGGTTAGGGGCGCGCTGCTGTGAGCTTGCATTTGGTAGAGAGTGGGTTCGAACCCCACTGTCGTCAGCCCTGAAGATGGTTTTTCGTGGTTTAAAGCAACTTGTAAAAAAAATTGAGGACATAGGTAGCGTACAGTAAAATACTTCCCGAAATAATAGATGCTACTTAGTCCTGCATCTGTGTGACTACCACTGATCTATGGACGGAAAATTGCAAGGGAATTCACTATATACATTCAGAGTGGTCTTTGAACAAATATGTATAAACGTACTCGGCTCTGCCCGAATGTACAGAAACTGGTGCAAATATTCACAGCAAACTGGAAGATCGTTTTAAAGGACTAGGCATTTCTTACGAAGATATTTTCAAAACTGTATATTTTTAACAGACCAAATAAGCTATATCGTTAAGGACCTCAGCGTATGCGAGCGTCTTCTATGCAGAGCTGACATTATTAAAAAGGTCTTGAAGAATGTTCGGAGTGAACAATATTGGGAAGAAAATCTTCCCGACGTATGGCTCAAAATGAAACCCGTGCAGTGAAGAAACCTCTAGTATTCAGTGAGGCAAGGAACTAGCGAACCGAAATCTGCACCTTCTAATGCCCACAAAAAGAAGGATTCTTCTTCTTTTCCTACCGCTTTTCCCACACCTGTGGTGTCGCGGGTGCGAATTGTGTCACACATGTGGATTTGGCCCTGTTTTACGGCCGGGTGCTCTTCCTGACGCAACCCTATGTGGAGAAATGTAATCACTATTGCGTTTGTCTGTGGTGGTTGGTAGTGTAGTGTGTTGTGTTGTGCAAATATGAAGAGAAAAGTGTTGGGACAAACACAAACACCCAGTCCCCGGGCCATAATAATTAATCAGAGGCGATTAAAATCCCCGATCCGGCCGGGAATTGAACCCGGGACCCTCTGAACCGAAGGCCTCAACGGTGAACATTCAATCAGTGAATCGGACCCACAAAATGAAGGACTGTACATTTAAAAAACACTAGCTTCATACAAACACACATTACAAGTAAATAAATAATATATTACTCTTTGCGACAGCCCAACGTCAAAGTAAAACTCGTACAGTCCACTTCTAGAGAAAATAAATGCAAGCAAATGCAATATTAACTGCCAATTCCTACTCAATCATCCTTCGTTGAAGTCGTGTTTCACCCCGGGATGGAACTACTTATCTACGACGACTATGGGTCTTCGAAGTTCCGTAAATTAACGCGAGCTGATCACAGACCAACATCGGTGAGAAAATATTCAAAAGGAATCGCCAGGTTCGTGATCAGACCTCATTCCAATGTACAGGATGTCATGAAATTTATTAAAGAAAACAGAAAGATCGTGAACATTACAAAGATAAGCTCAAGAAGGATATGTAGGTCCAAACGCAGGTAACTCAATACGTGAGTACTGATCCAATATTATCTGCAACTAAGTTGGCTTTAGAGGCTGAAAATTGTATAGGTAAGTAATGTTCCAAGAAGTGAATCTTAAAACTGTAATTATGTATTTGTTCAAGTTAGCAGTGTTGTAAAATGTGCTTTGATTAATTTACAGGATGGAGTTCTTATTTATTATAGTGTATAAAATTTGGTAGTCCGCTGTACGAGTTATATTTTAAGCCACCCAGCTAGATAGCTGCAGGCGCTTAAGTGAGTCCAGTATCCAGTATTCGGGAGATAGTGGGTTCAAACCCCACTGTCGGCAGCCCTGAAGATGGTTTTCCGTAGTTTCCCATTTTCACACCAAGCGAATGCTGGGGATGTACCTTAATTAAAGCAACGGACGCTTCCTTCCCACTCCAGGTCCTTTCCTGTCCCATCGTCGCCATAAGACCTATCTGTGTCGGTGCGACGTAAAGCGACTTGCAAAAAAAAAATAATAATAACCCACTGTACATTCAGTAAAATCTCCGGTTGCGTAAACTCAAGAGAAGAGGTCCTTGTATGTGATAACAATCATCTTTAAAACTGTATGTTTCGTCTCGGTGAAACAGCTATTTGGACATGTCTCAGTCAGTTTACTCCTGGATAGAAACTGTGATGTCTGTTTGGAAGAAGAAGGTACCTCTGATAAAATGTTATGTTATGAACAGGGCATTAGTGACCAGCTTACAGCATTTCTAGCGCCATTTAAGGAAGCCACTCGATCTTGGCGTGATCAGGAGCCGACTTTACATCTGGTTCTTTCGTGGTTTTATGACACAGGTGTCAAACCTTGCCCACCTTAATCGCACTAGGAATACCTTTGCACGCGTACGCAAATCTCTTCCCCTCAGTCGGCTTGTAGTTCCCCACGTTGCTGACTCAGAGCTGTACACGCCAAACGATCACAGGTTCCAATTGCCTGAGTTACTCTACAAGTAACCGTTGAAACACACAGCTTCTGTACATAGGCTATGGCATCAGGATTGATACAGTAATTTCCTAGTGTGTGTATGTGCACTTCTGCATGGACATGGTTGCTTGAAGAGATGCTGCTTTTGTAGAAGCTTATTTTATTTTGTTTAACTTTATGCAAACATGGCGTTTTGCTACAGAAACAATATAGTAGCGGCATAGTATTCGGCTTGATACTGCTTCATAATTGTTCATAGAAGAGTTGAGCAAGTTCAACCCACGAAGTAATAAATTCCTTTTAATTTGTAGTATACATCAATGTTTATGGCAACCTTTAAAATAATTACTTATTTTCCTTGTACTCGGCGATTGCAAAGCATGTTTGAACTCATTAGTATGTTCTTATATGAAAGAATATATACATGTATTGTACGGAATACCTTAGTGTAATGTACACCCCTCGAGACTTGTGCTACCTGATAACGTCGTAGGCTAGCAAACAAAACAGCTGTTTCTCATGCACACATAGTTGTCAGTCAGCTTGTGAATTTGGCATGCCTGCCTTAACAACACATTGTAATCTACAGCATGACGATGAACAGATATACTATGTCAATCATTCATTCATTCATTCATTCTTCGTAGTATTTTTCAATTACTGTATCTGGGGTTGGCAGTACATGGATTAGGCCAAGTTTTACAGCCAGATGCTTTCCCTGAGACCAACCATGAGTGGTTTGATGTTTTCTGGACTGAGCGTAGTCTCGCTGGTGCAAAGAATTTGTATGACCCCTCTAGCACGGCCGATGATCCCAGCAAGTGACAGTACCACAACGATATGCAGCAATTTGAGCGCGCAAAGTGCAAGCCACAACGTGCACAGTGTTGCCCATTACTGTTCTAATAAAGCCTTATCTCGTACATGTGGTCCAGGCTGCAGGAAAATGAGCAGTTCATATTTTGACTCTTCTAATTATTACTAAGCGAGCATGATAGCTTTTTGTGACTTTCGCTTACGTTATAGTAGCCGTGAGACATTTACTTTGACTTAGAATTCCACCCACAAGGAGATTACTTTCTTGTTTAAAATCTCACATGCATTGGCTGGAATTCGAACGTTGGGCATACAGTGATTTTGTCTCTTGGCCGTCACGCTCCCGGAATACTACCGGTTGCTTTTCTGAAATATTCGGGGCCGATGACATAGATGTTAGGCCCATTTTAAGCAACAGTAATCATCATGATAATTATCATCGTCATCATCATCATCAGCAGCAGCAGCACCATTCTTCAGTCTCACCCACCGTATTCCTGCCACACACCTCTACGTAACGGAAAGTAAAATCAATACTGTCGTCTCCAAAAATCGCAAAAGTTTTGACTTAAATGTAATACACATAATTATAAAGTGATATTCCTATTCTGAGTACTTACACACACGCAGTATGCGAACACTTGCAGTTTAATTGAAAAACTTCGTATTCTTCTATCAATGTGATCAGCTATTTCACCGCTGAACTGGGTTCAGTTATTGTAAATGCGTACATCGGTGGGATGGAATTAATTGCCTGCGGTCAACTTGGACAAAGCAGTGACAGTAATAGGGCTCAGCTGAATGACATCTAAACTGATGAGGCTGATACTCATTAATCCTCTTAAATACATACAATGAACTACATCTGACACACACCAAGTGAGTCGGCGGCACGGTTAGGGTCGTGTAGCTGTGAACTTGTATCGGGATATGGTGAGTTCGAATCCCAACGCCGGCAGCTCTGAAAACGTTTCTCCGTGTTTTTTCATTTTCAAAACAGGCAAATTTTGTGGCTAGAACTTAATAAAGGCCACAGCCGCCACATTCTCAGTCCTAACCCTTTCCCACCCTCAAGCCGCTGAAATTTTCAATTTGTTATTGCGACGTTAAACCACTAGCGAAGAAAAGAAAAAACATTTGCAATCGATGAAATTAAATTAAGGTTTCTTTCCAGGAACTTATTTTTGACATATACATTGTACCCTTGAAAACGTTGAAGTGGCGGTAATCTGGTCTAGGGTTCTGCCACGGCGCTCTGTAATAAAATATACTTACCACTCGGAGACTCTCATCTGCTAGGGACACGATCAGTTCGGGATTCTTCTTCTAAATTGGTACATAAGGGAATTAAATAATACTACGGGTACTATCACTACGAAATGAGATTGCACCAGATTAAATTTTAACGAATTTACTGATTAACTACATTTAAAATTGATTGATGACGCCAACGTGTGAAATATAGATTAAATGATTGAAGTGGCCTTAGTTATAATTCATTTTAAAATGTGAAATACAGTAATCGTTACATAAGGTAACTCTGAGCAGTGTTAAAGTTATCTTTAATTAAACTGACATTTATCGAAGTTAAAATAATAAACTGAAAGTTAGACTGAAATTTATGAATTAAAACTGCTCCAATAAATACTAGGAGTTTCCTGAAAACACACCTCAATTTGGGAGTTTACTGCTCCCTGTTATATTAACGTTATCTAAATTAGCATAAAACACATATGGCCTCAACTGGCCTTTCATGACCTGGTATCGGAAAGATACTCAAGCAAAATTACATCAACATATTACATTACATAATTGACCTAAGTTTGATATGAACTGAATACGAGCTAACATTGCCTGTATGATTTGTATATAAGCAAGTTGTAAAACTTATGATCACTTATGATCACTGTGTTGTATACATGGATTCTGTGGGTCAAATAATATTAATTATTTACTTACTTATTACTTATTAGCATTTTACACACTGAAATGTATAACCCGATCGGATCTGCATGATTCGCAGATATTAGTCCCTAGTTACTAAGGAAATGCCTTAAAGTCTAAAGTTTTAAATTACCCCATGCGGGTGGGGGACGCACATGTAGAATACACCCGCGGTATCCCCTGCCTGTCGTGAGAGGCGACTAATAGGGGCGACCAAGGGATGATTGAATTAGAACTATGAAACTACTTTTGATTCGTAGCATCATGCGGGGAACACCATGGGTTGCCTGTACTTGCGAGTAGTACCACTACATTAGGTACGAAATAGGTTTGTGATTAGTAGCAGCAAGAGGGGGTTCTCCTGTGGGTTTCCAGTACCCGTGCGTCGTACCCATGTGAGCAACACCGCGGGTCTGGGCGTTGCCTGTGAGTTGTACCACTATATGAGCGACACCGTGGGTCTGCGTTGCCTGTGATTAGTACCCACTATGTGAGGAACACCACGGGATAGTGCGAGTCCCTGTGGTTAGTACACCTAGGTGAGGAACCTCATCGGTTTGCGTTGGCTATGAGTGGCGCCATTGTGTGAGAAACACCATAGGTTTGCGTTACCTATACGAAGTACAATACTTGTGAGTAGTACCATCTTGTGTGGAACACCGTGAGTCTTCGCTACTTTTGATTAGTACCCCAACATGACAAATACCATGGTTCTACTTTACTCGCGACATGTACCGTTCTGAGGGGCCTTAGACCTGGCTTTTGGACCCCTTTAGACATCAAGCACCCTCAGTTCAGGACTGTGCTTTATAAGTGGTCCCTTGGTCAGTAATAGTGTTATTTATGACCTTTCTTGAGTCGGATCCACTGTTTTTTGTTTGTTTGTTCCTTGTTTGTTTTTGTATTTTTGGGTTCAAGTCCATCCATTCATTTTCATGAATTTTTTTTATTTTGGTCAGTGGATTTTTTAAACTTTCTGTTGTCATTTCATTTCGTACCATTAGGGGCCGATGACCTCGATGTTAGGCCCCTTTAAACAACAAGCATCATCAAGCATCATCATCATCATCAAAGTTTTACATTTGCAGTCTTATTTATTTACACTTTACAGAGATCTGTTCAGTGATTTAATTATACAGTCGCAATTTGCTTGGATATTGTAAGCGAAATGTTAAAAGGAGTAACCTGGATGCCTTCCTTCCCTAAGGTTACTAACCTATATTTACTCTACAGGCTGGGTGAATCCTCCCACGTTGACCATAAAACAAACTAAATTACACGAGAAAGAACCAGCTATGCACGTTTCGTCCCAATTTTATCGTATAAATACACTTCTGAAAGAGAAGACACCCTATAATATCTAACTATGCCATTTACACAGAGCAATAAAATCACGTACCAATCTGACTGTTATTTACTTCCAAGATGCTGACCGCACCTGTCTTTCAAATGACCGAATATTGATAAATGTTCTGATGATTTAACTCGTCACAGTGGCTATGGTAATGTCTCACAGTGACGGTGCGTGGCAAAGTCCAATTTTCTCATATCGTGGTCACCATAAAAATTTACATTAGTTTGAAAATGTCATTTAACTTTATCATCAACAGAGTCAGATCGAAATGAATAGACATATAACCTACGTACTTCACAAAAATACACCCTCCTGTAAGATCCTCGTAGTATATCCTATAATTTGTCGTCCTAGATAAAATTACAAATGAAGGTCAAGCAAAATCACGGACATTAATATTATTGTTTAACCTTCGTCGCAAAATGTTACTTTGTCAGGTATTTATCATTTGCTTATTAATACTAATTTTGTTATCATTACTATTCTTCTTCTTCTTCTTCTTCTTCTTCTTCTTCTTCTTAGCAAAGCAAAGTCACCTCCGTACAGGCCACGAAGGCCCTTGGAGGAGTGGAAGGTAAAGGCTTCCACCATCGTTAACCTCGGCACGTGATGGTGTAGAGTGTTTAGCTCTACGCCCGGCCGCCTTTGCCACCAGGAATTAACCTGGTACTCATTTTTGGTGTAGGCTGAGTGAACCTTAGGGCCATATGCACCTCCGGAAGTGGAAATCTCGTTTGTTAAATTTTACGACTTCCTAACGGGAATTCGAACCCACGTCCTTCCGGGCGAACTGAGCACGCCTTTACCGCCTCGGCCAGGCAGCCCCTATTATTATTATTATTATTATTATTATTATTATTATTATTATTATTACCAGCAGGTGTAATTTAAAAATATAGAATAATTGGGTATTAATTTAATTCGGCTTCTTATCAGAGAAAATCTGAAATCAACTAAATATTCCCAGTGCGTCTGAATGTTGTGATTATGACGGTCTTTATATCCTGTGTCCGAGCATTTAAAAGCAGATATCTGCCCTTCTCTATCACAAAGCAGCTTGACGCCATTTATTTAATCACTTATATTCAACGTAGATTCTAATTTCTGTTTCACTCTTATTGTTTCCCCGGAGCTTTATTTATATACTTATATACTTTCTGATTGTGAGACAATAGGTTCTCATATTACTGGGCTAGTTGGCCGTGCGATTAGGAGCGCGGAGCTGTGAGCTCGCATGTGGGAAATAGTGGGTTCGAACCCCACTATCGGCAGCCTTGAAGATGGTTTTCTGTGGTTTTCCATTTTCGCACCAGGCAAATGCTGGGGCTGTACCTTAATTAAGGCCACGGGCGCTTCCTGACCCATTCCTAGGCCTTTCCAATCCCAACGTCGCCATAAGACCTATCTGTGTCGGTGCGATGTAAAGCCGCCAGCAAAAAAAAAATGATTCTTATTGCTCGATATTTTCACTTATATCAGACTTCAAATCACTTCTACCCATCAATTAACTCACTGTTTACGTAAATAACACGAAACATTTACCAATTATTTCTTAGAAGTTCCCAATTATTATATTGTATGGCTGTCAATAACAGATCTTTCCGTGGTCGTCAATATCCTCATATTCTGACGTTATGTTGAAAACTTCGTAAAACCTATAACTTAGTGTTGGCTGGCTAAATAACTCGTGCAAATCGCAAGATGATGATTATTATTATTAGTATTATTACAATGATCTGACGTCATAAAATTTCATAAATAGTTATAAATTGTTTATCGCTTCATCAAAAATATGACTATAATTACCGTCGTAAACCATCACTACAAAGTTTTCATTCGCAACAAATAGTTTATTACTATTATTATTATTCTCATATGACTTAGAAAATAGGGACACGGTAGATATAATATCGATTATTAAGCGAAATAGTAGCTATCCCAAAATCGGAAAATAATGAAGTCATGCATGTTACAGAGATAATGATTTAATGCCGGGCCCTCAACATTAATTCACGACATGCCCGTTATTTATGATAAGTGACGTATCATTTATATTTGAGGCGACTTTAGCTGCCCTTTTGATACATAAGATTAAAAATTTGCATAATTATATCAATGGGATGATAGCGCGGTCACGGATGTAGTTAATTATTTACAAATTCATTAAAACAAAATTTCAATGATCTAGTACTCACGTCTTCCAAGCTGCGATGTCATAGCTACCCAACGCTGTCCGGTCGGCACCTTCTATGGTTTAAGTAATGTCAAATATTAGGGTTGTCATGGTGGAGATCAGTGTATATCCAGATTGGCACATTATGTATTTACTGATAACACACGCCAAGCTTTTTGCACACGCGTAACACTCTTCTTCAAATTAATTCCATGCACTGATGCTAGTTGTCAACCCATCACACTCCTGGTGGTAATATCACCCTGTTATGGTGGTTTGAAGTTGTCCTGCAGTTACACAATTTCATGTCACTGGTCAACTCTGCGGAAAAAGAAGTGGCCCTTTAAAATCTCGGTTATCGGGACACCTGTCCTAGCAGGCTGGCTAGCAATTGTTTACAATCCTACCGTTCATTGTCGAGTTAACGAAATGTTCTTAATGAGCTCTAGGATAGGCTAGCGAACTTTGAGTCTGATGAATACACAAGAGGTTGTCCTTTGCTAAAATATTCCCTCTACTACCTGCTAAGAACGCCCCTATTGTCTCTGCTAAATTTTAGCCTTTCCAACTCAACTGTCTTTAAAACAAACTGGCTACTTTTATCTCGGTTATGTATTTTGAACATTGTTTTGTGAGATCGTGCATTGTCCTAGGCAATGTCGCATTACTAAACTAATAAAATA
>NC_090266.1:924579640-924597140 GCF_040414725.1 Anabrus simplex | reverse complement strand
TGTGGAAAGGCCACTTAAGGTGGGAGATGGGTGGAAAGAAGTGAAGAAGAAGAAGTTGAATTATTTTTATGAGTATACGTTTATCTAAAAAAATTGCAGGTGTTACAGACATACAGACATGCAAACTGGTATTTGGAATCTCCTTTAAAAATAATGAAAGACGTATTTTTTTGTCGACCCCGTGGTGTAGGGGTAGCGTACATGCCACTCGCCCGGAGGCCCCTGATTCGATTCTCAGTCAGGTCATGGATTTTTCTCTCGACCTGAGGGCTGTTTCGGGGTTGACTCAGCCTACGTGATAAGAATCGAGGAGTTATCTGATGGTGAGATGGCGACCCTGGGCTTGAAAGCCCAGAATAACGGCCGAGAGGATGCGTCATGCTGATCACACGACCCCTCGTAATCTGCAGGCCATCGGGCTGAGCAGCGGTCGCTGGGCAGGCCAAGGCCCTTACAAGGGCGTTAAGTGCCGTGGGGTTTTTGTTTGGTATTTTTTTGTTTCCGGAAAATCCAGTTATGTGGCTGAAAGGAATAGGAAAAGCGGATGGATTTTTGAAATGAGTACCGGTATATCTACATTGTATGTCAAAAACATGACATGTTAGAGACAAGAAACTTGGTATTTGGAAAGTCCTTTAAAATACAGGATCGGGCGAGTTGGCCGTGGCGTTAGAGTGGCGCGGCTATGAGCTTGCATCCGGGAGATAGTGGGCTCAAATCCCACTGTCGGCAGCCTAGATGATGTTTTTTCGTGGTTTCCCATTTTCACACCAGGAAAATGCTGGGGCTGTACGTTAATTAAGGCCACGACCACATCCTTCCAACTCCTAGGCCTTTCCTATCCCATCGTCGAAATAAGACCTATGTGTTCGTTGCGACGTAAAGCCACTAGCAAAAAGAAATACAGGAACATGTACCTTTTTGTTTTCGGAGAAGGCACTTAACGGGGGCGGGGGTTAAAAAATTGAAAAATAGTTGAATTATTTTTTATGAGGATACTTGTATCTTATGTTACTGACGTGGTAATTAGTATTTGGAATCTCCTTTTAAAAATAAAGAAACATGTGTTTTTGTTTTCGGAAGTTACACTCAAATGGGGGTGAGAGTGGGGGAAGGACTGATCAAGGGGTTGAATTCCTTTTATGGGGATACTTATGTATATCTCAAAAAAACTGAAGATGTTACAGATGTAGGAATAGGTATGTGGAATCTCCTTTAAAAATAAAGAAACTTGTATTTATTTTTTCGACTTGAGAGAAGACTATTTCTCACATGTCGCATGGTCGTCTTAGCCACAAAAAGTAACACCACAAACATGGTTTACAAAGAATTTCTGGGGTGAATGAAACTCAATTTTTGGGTGAGTTTTTATACTTCAGGAATTTTCAGATAATGTCTTAGTTCAATGCCGAGGAACGATACTTTGATTAAATTACGAAATCCACGCGCGCGAAGCCGCGGGTAATTCCTAGTCTACAATATATCTCATAAATGTAACATGTTACAGATGTGAAAATTGGTATTTGGAATCTCCTGTAAAAGTAAAGGAACACGCATCATTTGTTTTCTGAAAATCCACTTAAGGGGAAATCTTAAATGGGGTGAATTTTTAAGTGGGCATATCTACAGTATATCTCAAGATAAGGTAAGGGTTGTTCTGCCCGAAGGCAGGTCCGAACCTCCGCAGAGGTGTTCCTGAGCCGGAATATACGTGCGGTAGGGTGGCCAGTTCCTTTCCTCTCCTCCATTCCCTTACCCCCCACCAACAGCGCGTGGCAACCCATCCAACTCCTGACCACGCCCAATGTTGCTTAACTTCGGAGATCTCGCGCGATCCGGTGTTTCAACACGGCTACGGCCGTTGGCAGTATATCTCAAAAACTTAACATATTAAAGACGTCAAAATTAGTATTTTTAATCTCAACACGTATTCTTTTCGAGAAAAAGATTTAAAGGATGCAGGTTGTAAAAAGGACTGAAAAAGTGCTTGATTTCTTTTAATAATATTACAGACATGATGTTTTTATTCGGAATCCCCTTTAAGAATAAATAAACGCGTATTCTTTTGTTTTCGGAGAATCCAATTAAGGTGGGAGTAAATGAATTGAAATATGAGTTCAATTATTTTTTTGAGGATACTTATATCCCAAAAACGAAGGATGTTACGGACGAGAAAATTGGTATTTGGAATCTCCTTAAAAATAAAGAGACACGTATTTGTGGCGGGGGAGGGGTGGAATCAACGTAAGGGGGGTGTAAAAGAAGTTAAATTCTTTTTATGAGGTTACAAATAAAAAGTGGACTTATAACAGTACACCCCTAAGCGGGTTTTGACTGGGGGTGAGGAATGATAACAGAAATATGCTTTTATATGAAACCGTTTGAATTATTAAGTTCAAATTTCAAATATATTAGGTGTTAAATAACAGAAGGTTTGGAACAAATATAACCGCTCAGGGCGTTAACTGGGAGTTAAGATGCGAAAACCAATATATTCCTTCGTTGCTCCGAAACGGCTTAACGTACGAAGACAAAATTCCAAATGGCGGAATATATTTTAAATCCTGGGTGTGAGATAGGACATATTTTTAAACGTTCCACCCCTAAAGTTTTAAAGGTGGTTAGGTCCGTAAACGAAATTATTCATGCCTCCAAAACCGTTTGACGTACATTGTAATTTAACGGGATGGGTCTTCTTTTATGTCATAGGTGTAAAATGTCATATACTTCAAAATATTTCTCCCCTAAAAAGTATAGATGGTGGTTGACTCTTAAAAACACAATATCCATTCTTCCGGAACAGTTTCAGGCACGAACTTAATTTTTTTATGAAGTGTGGTCTTCTATATCCTAGATGTTAGTAAATATTTAAAAGCATTCACACCTTAAAAAAGTATTCATTCCTCCATTACTGTTCGAAGTACAAAATCATTATTTCACAGGTTGGTTGATTTTACATCCTAGATGTTAATTAAGATGGGGTTTAAAACATTCAAATTGTCGGCAGGGGGTTCAAATAATTGTCAGATCAGAAAATAAATAATCATTCCCCCAAAACCGTTTGACGTACGAACTGAGGGCGTATTTTACAGGCTCAGCTGACAGTCGACTCTCCAAAATGTGTCTCCAGTTTAAAACCGTCGCGGCCGGGCTGAGTGGCTCAGACGGTTGAGGCGCTGGCCTTCCGACCATAACTTGGCAGGTTCGATCCTGGCTCAGTCCGGTGGTATTTGAAGGTGCTCAGATACGTCAGCCTGGTGTCAGTAGATTTAGTGGCACGTAAAAAACTCCTGTGGGAAAAATTCCGGCACCTCGGCGTCTTCGAAAGCCGTCAAAGTAGTTAGTGGGACGTACAGCAAATAACATTATTCTTGAAACCGTAGCGAAGCACGAGTGTTTTGCTAGTCTCTCGTATGATTCTCTGGTGGTTGACAGTGCGGTATTCTGCGTGCAAATGAAGATGTGTGCTCTTCACAAACCCCCAATTCCCGAGCCAGAGGAATGATGATAAATCACCATTCCGTGGCTCAGGCGGCAGCGCGCCGGTCTCTCACCACTTGGTCCCGTGATTCAAATTCCGGTCTCTCCATATGAGATTTGTGCTGGACAAAGCGGAGGCTGGGCAGGGTTTTCCTCCGGGTACTCCGGTTTTCCCTGCCATCTTTAATTCCAGAAATACTCTCTAATAACATTTCATTTGTCAGTCATTAATCATTGCCCTGGAGGAGTTCGACAGGCTCCAGCAGCCGGCACAATTCCTATCCTCGCCGCTAGATGGGGCATTCATTTATTCCATTCCTGACCCGGTTGAATGACTGGAAATTGCTGTGGATTTTCATTATTATTATTATTATTATTATTATTATTATTATTATTATTATTATTATTATTAGATCCCAACTAGCAATGTGACTGGTATGTTTAATATACACTTTGTGGGGTCCTATTCCTTTCTCAAAGAAAAGAGGCTGAGTAATTTCCGAGTAAATGAGGATCAAATGCTCTGTTTTACGTTGCTGTGCATGCAGTGACTACAAGTAACTTGGAGTATGAACCACAAGCACTAGATTTCCTATTTCAAAGATCTCACATGAATTGCCGGGGACTGGTACTGCGACCGCTTTAGCAAGAATCTAATGAGGATGACCCTGTCAAACTTATTGTCAATACGTATCGTCCATTTCATAGCGGCCCTGCACTGAAGGAAAGCGACCTTGCCCCTTACTTAAATTCCCTGCATTCGATTCCCGGCCAAGTTAGGGGCCTAACATCTAGGTTATCGGCCTTCAGGGATTCTTACCTGGATCTGTCGATTGATTTGTGGTTCACTCAGCTAACGTGACAACAATCGGGGTGAGATAGTGGTGGCCCCAATGTAGAAATTTATGAAAGTTCGAGAGGATTCGTCGCGCGATCATGCATCATATCGTTAACAACAGGCTTTCGGTCTGAGACGCAGCCGATTTAGACCGAAACCCATCAGGGCTGTAGTACCATGGGAATGGGTGTCTAAGTTAGGTGACATTTATACCTTCACCAAGAGAGTTGGCCGTGCTTTTAGGGATGTGCTGCTGTGAGTTCGCATTCGGGGGAGAGTGAGTTCGAACCCCTCTATCAGCAGCCCAGGAAATGATTTTCCGTAGTGAACCCTTTAGGTCCATATAGAGGGATACCTACCTTTCTTACCTATCAGCAAAGTTCATGAGATCTGTCTCTTGGGTCGTATCGGGTTCTTCGTCACTTGCTGAGGTAAAGGTAGGGTTCAGTAATTCTAATCGATCTACTGGAATGAAAGGTCTGTTTAAAAGATTCCTATTTATTCAGGAAAATTCTGAAGCAGTCTGATATGTCAACGGTATCATAGAAGTCAATTGTGTCCGCTGGACACCACAATTATTTTTACATAAACGTCAGAACACTGGTGTGAGACTTTAACGTAACTGCCTGACGGGCATTCATACTAGAAACCATTGTCTCAATTATTAATCATTTAAGAAAGGAAAGTCTGGAAATCCTTAAATTCGGCTTCCATGTGAGACCACATGTACCATCATAGTGATTCGTTATGGTCCAGCCCTCGTAACACGAACTCTAGACTCTGGGTATAATTAAGGCCGTCCAATCGGTGTGTGCCACACAGTGGTTCTACGGCATGGACCCTTAATTGAATCGATGTGACCTGCGTCTATGTCATGGACCGACATCTAAACTTCTAAGTTACTTTAAAGTCATTGTGGATGATGACCGCAAGGAAATGATGCTACAATGCCATATGGCCCTAATCCAAGTCACTGAGGTTGATGACCCCCTGACCATCCAAGTTTCTATGCTGAAGGCTAAACACAATTAAGTTACATCGGTTGATGACCAAAGTTTCCACTTTACTATCCCCACCACATTCACTGCTCAATCAATCAAAGTTCAATAATTACAACAATAGCAATGCTCACAAACTTTGTGGCAGTAAAATCCATTTCCTTCGGATATGTCCCCTTAATCGTTACTTTATATTTTAAATATTCCCCAGAAAACAAACTAAAATTTCCAGAATGCATCTCCAAGTTATTCGCTTGATTAAAGTTATTTCAAAATGCGGTTTCACTGAATTTAATAATTAAATAAATTTAAATGATTTAACGAAATGTTAAAGAACAGTAACTTTTATCTCCGCGGACTCTGGTTTCTTCACAAATTCCTACGCAGCTGTGATGTGAATTCAATCTTGTGATATTTATCTGGCTGGAAAAGAATTGTTACATAATTCATGTCCAGTTATATATCTTGTCTCATGATTTCGCACTTTAAAATCTAATCTAGTCCTAACCGTTATTAACATTTGGATATCCTAATAATCTACGTACAAACCAAACAGCTCGCCATATAATTACGATGTCATATCTCGTCATACCATTTATGAATTTTGCACACCCCTCACAGACAAACCGATCATCACAACCATCGCTCTATATTTTGGACAACCCTGAATTTGGTTACTCTGTTCCTTATACTCAAAGTTCGTGATTTCAAATGTTCATTACGTCCCAAATTAAACAAATTTTACAGTATTTCACAATGCTCAGATCATTACCGGCTATGAATTTCAACTAAATCCAGCATTTTAGCGTTTTCCCCGGCCGAGAATACAGTACAATCTCAATTCCACGTCTATCCCGTTATCACAGCTGAGGCCTCTCGTCCCCAAGTTCGCTTGGCAGTAACATGAAACACCTGGTTTATTCCAGTTGACTGGCTTCTCAAAATGCTCTCTTTAAACTCTGCCGACAAAATTAAACAAATACGATATTCTGACCAACAAAATGCACAGAATAAGCTTCAGGATGCCCACACTAATTATGCGCGTCGCCAAATAATACCGCTATGGATTTCTATGAATTTCGTTCCATTCCCAACATTATAAAACATTCCTCGGGCTATCACGTCCCGGCTTCAATGACAGGACTCTAACCTGATTCGCACACCTCATCTCAACTCATATAAAACATTCCTCGGGCTTCCATGTCCCGGCTTCAATGACAGGTCCAACCTGATTCACAAATCTCATATCAACAAAACTAACCTCTGTTTCCCAGCTCCACAATTATCTTCGACAAAGAACTGGTATAAAATCCTCACTAGAAATCTCGACGTCTAATATCGCACAATGCATTAATCATGAATAACTTCGCATAAATGATATCGTATTTAATAACTTGATTTTTACGAGAAAATGACTGAAACATTCTACTATATCTTTTATTGTCAGTCAGACACAGTTTAAAATGGGCCTAGAAAAACGTTTCTCTCCGTGGCCAAATTCATCACCCTAGGTTCTCACCCGACAGCGCGCTTCCACTCGATTGAAAATGAGTAACCATGGATTATTATTATT
Organism: Anabrus simplex; assembly: GCF_040414725.1. Taxonomy (NCBI): domain Eukaryota; kingdom Metazoa; phylum Arthropoda; class Insecta; order Orthoptera; family Tettigoniidae; genus Anabrus; species Anabrus simplex. The sequence goes on along the minus strand of NC_090266.1, from coordinate 924,590,251 downwards.
AACGTCAAATTGCAGACAGAAAAATTTTACGTCGACTGAATATCTTAATTTGGCATCACAAAATATAGGCAGTACACGCACACGGATGACGATCTACATTGAACGTGATATCACTTCGGAACCCTATTCAATAACCTTTTACAACATTATACGGCACTCGCAAGACTTCAAAAATTTATCCAAGTGGAAAATAAAACAAATGACTCTTTTAGTCGTACTCTCACCTTTACAAAACTTAGTAGGGGTGACCACTGCGTATATCCCCATTCAAATACACTTTTAGAGATCATGAGACAAGATATAAGAGGTAGTAAGATGGAAAGTCACCTACCTCATGTAGTCATAGGGCTCACCTGCGACCCTGGCATTTTATTTAGCCATTTTTACATTCATGGCTGTACATATCATTATGTTTCTTCAGGTTTCCTGGAATAAAGCATAAAAAAAAAGAAAATACCCTTCACTTGTTTGCTGAGCGCACACGATGGACTGTAATTATTTCCGCACACGGATTACTTAATCACATTAGAATTTATTCAGTACTTTGACCGTCCTATCTGGTACAATTATTTCACTCAAGAAAACTATCTCCTCATGGAGACAAGACCTAGCCACATTGGCTAAAATCTGCAGTTGAACTCAGTCTACTTTCGTTGGTTTGATTTCGCAGAGCAGCTCAACAATTTTTCGTCCGCTTTGTATCACAAATGCCGGAGAAGGAGACTTTGTCATGGCGTCCCTTCATATTTATAGCAGTTACCCCCTCTCTTCGGATATCTCCCTTTGCCGCCAAGAAAATTTCTATAAATTTTCTGACTTACCTAAACTGTAATTTCAAGAGTTTTGAAAGTGACTACATGCTTGCTACATTTCTGGCGGTAGTTTTCATGGACATTTAAAATTTTTACGGGTTCGATTTGTGAGATGATTGACCCCCTTTGATAGGCACTATATTTTTTTGACTTGGCTTGGGTCACGCCATGTACACGCGCTTTGAAATAGTTCATAAAAATGACTTGAGATTCTTCCGCCTTCGACACGTGTGGCTGACGTCACGTACCCCAGAGCGTGGGACCGAAGGTAATCACCCCCTCGTCACGTGTCAAATCCATGCTATCAAGAATCCAACTTTTAAATGATTTTTAATTTATGCATAATGTTCTTAGGGCACAAAGGTCATGGGTTCAGTAGTTACCCATTTTCACACAAGGCTGTACCTCATTTAAGGACACGGCCGCTACCTTCCCACGCCTAGCCATTTCCTATCCCATTGTCGCCATAAGACTTATCTGTGTCGGTGTAACGTAAAGCCAACTGTTAAAAACGTATTTATACGTCGAAAGTTTTAATATCGAATAAGCATTTATTGAAAGTTTTGCATAATTTTTTCCTACTTGTTTAACGCCATACAAACATATCGAAGGTTTTCGGCGACGGAAGGACGGGAAAGGGCTAGGAATGGGAAGTTAGCCGCTGTGGCCTGAATAAAGGTACAGCTCCAGCATTTGCCTAGTGTAAAAATGTCAGACCACGGAAAATCATCTTCAGGGCTGGCGATGGTGGAATCCGAACCCGCTACCTCCCGAATGCAAGCACACAGCTGCGCGACCCTAACACCACGGCCAGCTCGCTCGATGCAGTAAGTTAACCTGAATCTGAAATTTTCTACAATATAAACCATGGATAAGAATATATGTATCTCAATTATATCTTAACGTCATTCCCACTAAGAACCGCAGTTATACACAGTTCAAAAAAATTAGGGGAACATGTTTTGTAACGTCTGGTATGTGAACGTTAATTTGGTCGTGCAGCATACCTTGAAACCTTTGCTACTCAGGATATGTCAAAACGAAGTTAAACTCCATCATAGGGGCCGATTAGATGTTAGGCACCTTGAAACAACAAGCAGCAAGCATTCTCCATCTGTAGGCGTAGCCATGCATTAATCTCTCAGGTCACCCCTCAAAACAAAGTGAATAGCGGTGCGTCCGTGTGTCGTTGTGAGGTACACAGACTACTGCGGTCATTTGAATACGTTGTACGTAAACCAGCACAGCTCACGAGACATCTTAACGAGGTTCAACTCGCAAGGGCCGTCACTTTGATCCAGGAAGGATGGACTTTTCGCCGTGTTGCTGTGGATCTCAATGTCTCTCCATCAGTTATTCAACGCTTGTGGAATCGCTGCAATGAGACAGGCCAGTTTACAAGGAGAGTTGGACAAGGTCGTGGACGCATGACAACCCCACAGGATGACCGATATCTCACCACCTGTGCCTTGCGGCTTCCTTCAGCAACTGCTGGAGAACTGCAACAAGACCTCAGAAGGGTCACTGGAGTCACGGTGTCTGACCAGACAGCAAGAAACAGGTTAGGAGAAGTGTCCTTACCACCCAAACGTCCTGTTTGAGTGCCCCGTTTAACGCAGCAACATTGCGCAGCTCGCCTTCTGTTTGCTCGTACCCTCGTCAACTGGCAACTTCGCCGATGTAGACATGTGTTGTTCACAGACGAGTCCAGATTTCCCCTGACACAGCGTGATGGACGTCAACTTGTATGGAGACGCCGTGGTGAGCTATACATGCCATACGTTGTCCAGGAACGCGACCGATTCGGAAAAGTTTCTGTGATGGTGTGGGGTGGCATCAGTATTAATGGGCGTACGGATTTTGTCTTGGTCCGTGGTAACTTACCGCTGCGGGTTATATCGAGGAGATACTGCTACAGCATGTGTTGGTTGCTGCATGTGGTGTTGGCCCTGAATTCGTACTCATACACGACAATGCCAGGGCTCATGTAGAGCACATCACCAGAGCTGTCTTGCGAGAGCTGGACATTCAAGATATGGAATGACCAGCAGTGAGTCCCGACCTTAATCCTATCTAGAATGTGTGGGATAGGCTTGACAGAAGTGTTCGTGGGCGTCCTGTTCCACCACAGACTCTCCAAGACCTCGAAGAGTCTCTCATTTAAGAATGGGACCTGATACCGAAACGTGACCTCCGTCCACTTATACGGAGCATGCCACGTAGGTGCCAAGTTGTGATAAAGGCTCGTGGAGGACATACGCCATACTGAAGCTCTCCAACTGTGACAAAAATCCATCCTAGAGAACTGTTATCACTTTGTTTTCGCCCCTATTTGGACATTTCCGTCTATATTTTGAAAATGAACGCGAATCCATCGATGTTGTTTTGTATACTTCAACGGTAAAGAAAAAAGGTTTAAGATGGCAATATACCTGGGTTTGAGGTATTGTTTTGTGGAGCACGGCATAAATTCAAAAACATGTTCCCCTAATTTTTTTTAACTTTGTACTTCTACTCAATGCAAGAGGAAATTTTTCGTAAAGGAATATCACTTGTTTTTCGTTAGAACACCCCCAAAACTCGGAAGTCGTATGGAATGTTAGTACTTCTTTTCTGAACTCCGTTAACTGAAACCTTGCTTGTTCGTTTCTTTGCTTTGGTGGAACATGGACTTCTTGAATTTCTTAGACGCTTTATGCTAAATATTTTCAGGGAAACGTTTTTAATGCAAATTTTACTTGTTTGCGAAGTTATTAAGAATAAAATGGCAATCACTGTTCTGGACATTAATATAAATTATACCTAGAACATTTTAACCGCTGATATGCAAAGTTACTTTGTTGTACAATACCGTTTCCGTGATGCAGTTTGTGTGTCTTTTGCTGGGCTGAGCGACTCTGATGGTAGAGCGATGTCGTTCTGAGCCCAGAGTGGTGGGTTCAATCCCAGCTCAGCTCAGTGTTGCTTGAATGGACTCAAATTTGCCACCCAGGTGTCGGTTGATTTACTGAGAGATACTCTAAAGTAATTTCTGCGGAAAAACTGTACACCCCACGAAACTACTACGCAGGCGTAGCAGGGGGAGAGGTGATACTCCCACGTGGCGCGTCCCAGGTGGCGGATAGGGGGGTCCTAACTGGCTTGCCGGCGAACTTGAGGGAAATAAAATACCTCTCCTGGACCACACACACAACGCCCTGTGGGTGGCGGACGCAGAAGAGGAATACACCCACGGTATCCCCTGCCTGCGTACTGTCTATCTCACAACATTATCGAGTTCATTTTGCATTTGCTCACAATCTTATAACTTATTTATTACCCTATACAGAATAACATCATCCGCAAAAAGTCTTATCTCTGATTCCACTTCCTTACTCATATCATTTATATAACTTATATAAGAAAACATTAAGGTTCAGTTACATTTCTTTGAGGAATTCCCCTTTTAATTATTACAGGGTCAGATAAAGCTTCGCCTACTCTAATTCCCTGATATCTCTTTTGTAGAAATATAGCCACCCATTCAGTCACTCGTTTGTCTAGTCCAATTGCACTCATTTTTACCAGTAGTCTCCCATGATCCACCATATCAAATGCCTTAGACCGGCTTCCTGTTACGTATGCTTGGTGATGGACGTGAGTGAGGCTCCACAGTAATCAAGTGATTTGAAGGTGTTATACAGCAGTGAAAGTGACAAAAATTTGCGGAAGTGTAACATTTGTATTTACCAATCAATATACACACACGTTTTGTTGGTATTGATCTTCTTTTTCTTCCAAGTTCGCATTGTAAAGAAAATGGGTCGCCGAAACAACGGAGTTGGAAGCCCAGCCATTACCAGTGCTGCCAACGTAGACCGCCTCGTGAAGTGCGCGCTGGACGACTTCATTAACTCGGACAGCTTCCTTGAAAAAATTGTGCAGGCCATCTCGACCCGCATAACAGAAGTGGTCATAAAGGAACTTGAAAAAAGTTTAAAACTGAATATCGAAGCGTTGTCAGAGTTAACTGATAAACTTGATAAGAAGGAGGCGGAAATCCGCAAACTGAAGGAGGATATGGACGCTAAGTGTGATTCATTCGAGCAATATAGCAGGAGAAATAATGTAAGAATTTTCGGCATTCCTGAAAGTTCGAACGAAAACTGCGATGAACTAGTGCTCAACGTGTGCAAAGCAGTAGGTGCAGATGTGAGACTTAATGACATCGATAGGTGTCACAGAGTAGGACCTCGATCTCCAGGAAAAACACGACCTATCCTAGTGAAATTTGTGTCTTATCGCTCACGGCAGGACGTTTTCACGAAGAAAAGGAAACTGAAAGGATCATCTACAACAATCCGTGAAGATCTTACGGCTGTCAGAATGTCCATCTTGAAGACAGCTATCCAGCGTTTTGGACTTACAAACACTTGGACTGATTCAGGAGACATCATAATCAAGAAGGCGGACGGGATGAAATTAAGAGTTTGCCAGTTAAAGGAACTTCCTATGGCATAAGGTTCTGTTGCAGTGCTGCTTTATCACTTGACAATGTGAGTCTACTTCCCATCCTTTACCGTAAGTCACTGCCGAGAAGCTATCTTTTTATTTAGTTTAAGAAAATCTATCTATCTATCTATCTATCTATCTATCTATCTATCTATCTGTCTATCTATCCATCTATCTATCTATCTATCTATCTATCCATCTATCATCTGCCTATCTATCCATCCATTTACCGTATTAATTGATCTTAATATCGATTAGCTTATCTGTCTTCTTATCCTACCATCTGTCGATTGACTTACTCTTTAATCACTTTCCTAACTGGTTCAAATTTAAATCAGGCCCTCGTATTTACGTCTACATAGATCTAACATCTACACTACGTAGAATAAGCTCCTACTCGAGTTATTCTGTACGCGTAATCTGCTGTTGCACGTTATTATTATTATTATTATTATTATTATTATTATTATTATTATTATTATTATTATTATTATTATAGACAATTTAGCTATCTAAAATACGTAAATTGGTGATTATTCATTGGTTGTATTCGCATGCTGTGTTCTTCTTCTAGTTAGTTTTCATTTTAGCAATTGGCAATGCATACCACTAACAGCAGTATTGCCTCTGACCATTGCAATACTTTTCCTTGTCACACTTCCCCTTCCCCGCCCAGCCCTTCAACCTGTCTACCTGCTAGTCCATTGACCCGAACCCCACCCCTTGAAGCTACAACACACATTCTCCAGTCAGCTCTAAATAGACATAAAAGCGCTGAAAGAGCTGAAAACGTTCTTTCAACTGATGCTGTTGTGCTTCAAACAGTTACTATAAGTACACACAATCTATACACTTCAGGCAGGGCTGTATCCAATTGTTTCCTTTTCAGAGAACACACTGACTGATGAGGGTGTTGACCATAAAATTCATCAAACGAATACAGCACGAGTTCATTCTTCAATCGGATAAAATCAAACAAGTCTTTAAAGGAGAGTTTAAGATTTTCAAAAGCGGAATGGGTAAAAGTAGCTTTGTACGCTTCATACTTCAGAGGGTCTAACAAGGAAGTAAACTGTAATTGGTTTAATGACCCAAATCTTTCGTTTAATTGTGCAATAATGTTGTAAAAATAGAGTGGTAAAGGCATTTTTTTGATATTATTTGTATCTCCTTCCCGACATTGTCGTTTAGTTGGTAGAGAGTCTTCGACACCATGATAGACCAGAGTCTCGGCCCAAATTACGTCGCACTTATTCCTGAGGTTTAGTATCTCTCTTTTGATTTCCTGAACTTTCTGGGAGCAATATAGGACGTCTAAATGCTTAGAATGAAGGATATTGAAAAGGATATCGGTGAAGGTAAAAATGTTGCTAAAAATCAGTAACAAAAAGGAAGTTTCAGTGCTGGTTAGAAATGTCATGAAACCTTGTGCCGCTACTACTGTTTCTTTCTTTTTTTTTTTTTTGCTAGGGGCTTTACGTCGCGCCGACACAGATAGGTCTTATGGCGACGATGGGACAGGAAAGGCCTAGGAGTTGGAAGGAAGCGGCCATGGCCTTCATTAAGGTGCAGCCCCAGCATTTGCCTGGTGTGAAAATGGGAAACCACGGAAAACCATTTTCAGGGCTGCCGATAGTGGGATTCGAACCTACTATCTCCCGGATGCAAGCTCACAGACGCGCGCCTCTACGCGCACGGCCAACTCGCCCGGTACTACTGTTTCACTGTCCCAGTTTGAGCTTTCATCTAAAACATTCCGAAACAATTCAAGGAATGAAGTGCGATGTTCTTTCACTGTGTGAACAAGACGAGATGAAAAATTCCACAGTGTTGGAGCATTTCTAGGCATCCTTTTTGCGGTAAATTCTTTCAGTCCATGAGATCATTTAGAGGACTTGTGAAAAAATGACCCTAATCCCGTTAAGGTTTGAAAAAAATATTCTACATTCCTTGATACAGGAAACTGACTGTGACAAAATCAGATTAAGCTTGTGACTGAAGCAATGGATAAATATGGCCTTCGGAAAGAGTTCTTTTCTTGTACTTTGGTTCTCAGTCCACTTGTGTGGCCGGCCATCACAGCTGCTCCGTCGAAAGTTCGTGCAACCAACCTGTAGTTTAAGTCAAGCTCAGTAACGATGTTTTTCACATGTTCAAGCAAACCACTGGCTGTTCGATCTGCGCTAACATCAGTAAAAAAATGAACCTTTCGTGAACTTAACACCTTCAGAATCAACGTATCTCAGAGTAGTTGATAGTTGAGACAAATTCATAATGTCTGAAGTCTCGTCAAGAAGAAGGGCAACAAAAATAGCGTGTTTTATTTCTGACTTCACTTTTTCCAAAACTACATCACTGACTGCCCTTATTAAGTCATTTTGTATCCTGTTTGAAGTTCCGCGAAACACGGTCGATGTTTCTAGGTGTGTATTTAACGTCGCATCGTAAGTGGCGAGTAAGTTCAGTGCACCCGAGTAAGCACCCCTGTTCAAAGAACCTTCACCCTCAGAATGTCCTCGGAATGGTAATTCGTGAATAGCTGAAAACACACACAACATCATTCAATCACTTGATCACCTCTCTGTTTTTCCGAACGGTCTCATTATATTGTACAGTGCTTGCAATCAATTGAGCATCAAGCTGAATATCAATTCTAGATTTTCCAAACGTTCTCAGCCGTAATGGTGCAGAAATGTGTGACTGCGATTTCTCATGCTTTTGAATGGCATTGTGCAAGTTACTCAGATTATCATAACCAGTGTCAGACCAAACAGTTCGGTCTCTTGCAAAGAGTAAGCATGGCCAGCAAAACAGTTTATTAAATTTGGAACTTTGCCGGGCTGAGTGGCTCAGACGGTTGAGGCGCTGGCCTTCTGACCCCAACTTGGCAGGTTCGATCTTGGCTCAGTCCGGTGGTATTTGAAGGTGCTCGAATATGTCAGCCTCATGTCGGTAGAATTACTGGCACGTAAAAGAACTCCTGCGGGACTGAATTCCGGCACCTCGGCGCCTCCGAAGACCGCAAAAGTAGTTAGTGGGACGTAAAGCAAATAACATTAATGTATTATTAAATTTGGAACTTCCAGCAAGCCATTCTGTTTTAATGTACTGTGAAGTTTGAAAATGACGAACGTACTCTTGACTTTTGTTTTTATGCGTCCCTTTAAGGTTGGACATATCTGGAGAAGGTTTTCCAGATTGAACAATTTCTAGTTTCTCACATAAGCTCCTAAAACGAAACGGTTTGTCCAAGAGTTGTTCAATCACACAAATAAGAGTCAGCCATCGCAAATATTACGATAGTTGAAACTAATAAGAAATTACCGTATATTTCACTAAATAAATACTTCTATGTAAGTACACAGTTACACACTCACGACACAGCACTGTCCACGTTGCATGTTATTATTATGAAAATCATTAGAACGTACGCCCCCACAAACACGCCACATGGTCCACAACAACGCTGCATCCTACTAGTAGACAAGTTTTTCTCACACCGTTACATTTAAGAAAAAGCTAATTTTCATTCTAAAATGAACTGGATATCCGTACTGTTAAAACGTTCTTCACTGCTGTCAGTTATCACTCGCAAGAGCTGTTTCAGCAATAAACCAAATCACAATAAATAAACGTATCATAAACTCGCACAAAGTTGCTTCACACTGCTACACCATGCGATCAAGCCGGGCAGCGTTGAGTTGTCGGCTGACCAAGCTCACTTACTGGCGCGGTTACTACGCATGCGTCATCTTGAGCTCAACGCTGGGCGAGCCAAGCGGTAGGTGTGTCGCGTACCCTCGCTAATGCAGAAATTCGTACTGCAGAATAAATTACTGCAGCAACTGCTTTCATTAAAAAATATGTATTGCCAACTGACAAGATAAAACTATTGTTGCACTTTACAGTTGTATTACTGCTTACTTTGCTTCTCAAGTCCAACGGGTAAGCCCGGCTTAGCCTGCATACCCACAATGCACACTACTGGAAGATTCTGATGCCATATGGTCTGAGTCGATATTTCATACTTTCGTGAAAGTGATTCAGCGCTATTTTCAATGTTGTCGAAATAATAAGAAAATATTCTTCGAACAAAAATAACACTGAAATCTGATATACGAAGACGAACACACCCAAGTAACTGGAATTCTTTAAGTATATTTCCTTCTTCTAAAATTTAGTCCCTTTTCTTATTTACCAGTATTTACAAGGAGACATTCTATGTGCAAAATATACTTAAGTTTTGGTAAGTGTTATGAATTTCATCTGCTTATGCAGTTGTAATGAACAGAGAATTTTAGTTTATTCAACCGAACATTCATGAAACAAATGTTGTTTTATTATAAATTACATTCGGAAAGAAAATAGGAATAGAGTAACTACTTCTATAGCTGAACCTTCTCTCCCAACAGTGACCCAAGAGCTGAGGAGAAAATTGAACATTTTTGACTTTGGCAAAGTTAACAGTACTTCTATTTTTTTTACAGAGATTCCTCTGGTATGAGGAGAAGTTGTACTATTTCTCAACACGACTCATCTTATTAAACTTCAAAGGTTTGCAACATTGGTTAACTTGCTCAGGCAGCACATTTAATTGTAATATTTTACAAATTTACTGTCTCATTTTATTACAGTATTTACATAAAATAACATTCCATTGCGTACATTCTTGTTGAAGTCCACAACAGTATAGGATCGAATCTTGAAGAAGTGTCTAAATTTTTTCTTTTAAATTATAGGACATTGGAGAACATGTCCTGGTAAATTTATCATTCAAAATTTTCTCCGTTACAAGATTTGCACCATTTTGCATTATATAATGCTTATAGTCCCTATAGAAGACCTCACAGTTACAAATTCATTTTATAACTTCAATATTTTGTTTCTTCAGACCACCCAAGAAAAGAAAATACGAATGTTTCAGAGCTTGAGTCAGAAAGCTCATCGATGACCTTCGTTGTTAGGCCCCTTAAAGCAGCAAGCATCATCAAGAAATCTCGTAATTTAAAACGTGTCTGCATATAGGCCTACCATAAATTTTGGTTTTCAATAATGTATTTGCTGTACTGCCACCAACGTTAAACAAATTATTTCTGTCACATGAAGTTAATTTTGACAAATATTTTAACTCTGGTGTTTGGATGTTGAACTCCTGTTCCCGGAGTTTGGGGGAAGAACTGAATATTAAATGATCAATGTGACTGAATTAAGGGGTGTAATAATGTCAGTGGGAGCTGGATGCAGTTTTAAGTCAGCAGTTGAAGTAGAAGGTGTAGCAGAGGTAGTGGAGGCATAATGCAGACCAGAA